>NC_042964.1:48705394-48832894 GCF_901001165.1 Salmo trutta
CTCCCCTTTCCCCTGTCTCTCACCCCCTCTCCCCTGTCTCTAACCCCTCTCCCCTGTCTCTAACCCCTCTCCCCTGTCTCTAACCCCTCTCCCCTCTCTCCCCCCTGTCTCTCCCTCCCCAGGCCCGTGTGGGCGGCATCGAGTTCTCCCCGGGCGTGGTCCACATCACGTCAGACAGTCCGCTGAGCAGCACGGCCATCATCAGCATCGCCGGCGCCGGTGCCCTGCTCATCCTCTTCATTGTGATAGTGCTCATTGCATACAAACGCAAGTCACGTGAGAGCGACCTCACCCTGAAGAGGCTGCAGATGCAGATGGACAACCTGGAGTCTCGTGTGGCCCTGGAGTGTAAAGAGGGTAAGGATTCACATTATTTTTACTCCATACATTTTCCCTGACACCCAAAAGGAAAATTCCGTTTCACACACTGGTCCAATTCACACACTTATCAAGAGAACAATCCCAGGTCATCCCTACTGCCTCTGATCTGGTGTACTCAATAAACACATGTTTCGTTTGTCAATGATGTCTGAGAGTAGGAGTGTGCCCTTATCTATCCGTAAATAAAAAATACAAGAAAATCGTGCAGTCGACTTTGCTTACTTTTGATACTTAAAAGTATATTTAAAACCAAATACATTTAGTCTTTTACTCAAGTAGTATTTTACTGGGTGACTTTCACTTTTACTTGAGTCATTTGTTATTAAGGTATCTTTGCTTTTACTCAAGTATGATGATTGAGTATTTTTTCCAACACTGTCAATAGACATACTTATAGGTAGAGTCAGCAAAATGACGTTGCATGAGCAACACCGCAGTTTGTGGTGGGCAAGATGCAAGACATCGCTCTCACACAGTGACACACAGTATCTGCGCGTGTGCACGGGTTCACCTCCCGCTGTTACAACGTGGTACCCACGGGACCAAAACAGTGGACTAGTTTAGCCTCACGCTCCAAAGCTCTTAGTTGTTGTGGAAATTGACCCAATATGCTGTTTACTTTGTGTATCTACAGTTGAAGTCGGAAGTTTACATACACTTAGGTTGGAGTCATTAAAACTTGTTTTTCAACCACCCCACAAATTTCTTGTTAACAAACTATAGTTTTGGCAAGCTGGTTAGGACATCTAGTTTGTGCATGACACAAGTCATTTTTCCAACAATTGTTTACAGACAGATTATTTCACTTATAATTCACTGTATCACAATTCCAGTGGGTCAGAAGTTTACATACGCTAAGTTGACTGTGCCTTTAAACAGCTCGGAAAATACCAGAAAATTATGTCATGGCTTTAGAAGCTTCTGATAGGCTAATTGACATAATTTGAATCAATTGGAGGTGTACCTGTGGATGTATTTCAAGACCTACCTTCAAACTCAGTGCCTTTTTGCTTGACATCATGGGAAAATCAAAAGAAATCAGCCAAGACCTCAGGGAAAAATTGTAGACCTCCACAAGTCTGGTTCATCCTTGGGAGCAATTTCCAAACGCCTGAAGGTACCACGTTCATTTGTACAAACAATAATACACAAGTATGAAAACAATGGGACCACACAGCCGTCATACCGCTCAGGAAGGAGACGCTTCTGTCTCCTAGAGATGAACGTACTTTGGTGCAAAAAAGTGCAAATCAATCCCAGAACAACAGCAAAGGACCTTGTGAAGATGCTGGAGGAAACAGGTACAAAAGTATCTATATCCACAGTAAAACGAGTCCTATATCGACATAACCTGAAAGGCCACTCAGCAAGGAAGAAGCCACTACTCCAAAACTGCCATAAAAAAGCCAGACTACGGTTTGCAACTGCACATGGGGACAAAGATCGTACTTTTTGGAGAAATGTCCTATGGTCTGATGAAACAAAAATGGCCATAATGACCATCGTTATGTTTGGAGGAAAAAGGGGGATGCTTGCAAGCTGAAGAACACCATCCCAACCGTGAAGCACGGGGGTGGCAGCATCATGTTGTGGGGGTGCTTTGCTGCACTTCACAAAATAGATGGCATCATGAGGTAGGAAAATTATGTAGATATATTGAAGCAACATCTCAAGACATCAGTCAGGATGTTAATATTTGGTCGCAAATGTGTCTTCCAAATGGACAATGACCCCAAGCATACTTCCAAAGTTGTGGCAAAATGGCTTAAGGACAACAAAGTCAAGGTATTGGAGTGGCCATCACAAAGCCCTGACCTCAAGCCTATAGCTGGTGGGCAGAACTGAAAAAGTGTGTGCGAGCAAGGAGGCCAACAAACCTGACTCAGTTACACCAGCTCTGTCAGGAGGAATGGGCCAAAATTCACCCAACTTATTGTGGGAAGCTTGTGGAAGGCTACCCAAAACATTTGACCCAAGTTAAACAATTTAAAGGCAATGCTACCAAATACTAATTGAGTGTATGTAAACTTCTGACCCACTGGGAATGTGATGAAAGAAATAAAAGCTGAAATAAATCATTCTCTCTATTATTATTCTGACATTTCACATTCTTAAAATAAAGTGGTGATCCTAACTGACCTAAGACAGGGGATTTTTACTAGGATTAAATGTCAGGAATTGTGAAACTGAGTTTAAATGTATTTGACTAATGTGTAAGTAAACTTCCGACTTCAACTGTACATCATGTCGCTGACTCTACCTTTTAAGAAGACTGTTTGTCCGTTTATCCCCTCAGCCTTTGCCGAGCTGCAGACAGACATCCATGAGTTGACCAGTGACCTGGACGGAGTGGGCATCCCCTTCCTGGACTACAGGGCCTACACCATGAGGGTCCTCTTCCCTGGCATAGAGGAGCACCCTGTTCTCAGGGACCTGGAGGTAAGAGCTGCCCTGTCAACTGCCTGACCAAATATCACAATGGCTGCCCTATCATCTGCCTGACTGAATATCACTTCAGTTTAGGTCCTAAACATTGTTCATCATTAACTCCCTGACATAGATAAATACGCATATCACAAAGTGGTTTCCATCAATGCATTCTCAATCAAAAGAATAAAAGTAAATTAAAGGCACAGTGGGGTTACGGACAGAATTAAAGCTGTCGTTGTTTGTGCTCACGCTCGGTAAACATAACACTGTCTCTCATTAGGGCTTGACGCAGCAGTGCAGTCAAATCTCCTGTTAGTAATGGTAACAACATGTGACAAGATGGTTTCTCAGAGTCGAGGACAAATTAAAAGTATAGCGGAGAGAAAAGCAAATCAACTCTGAACTGACAAGCTAGTTATTTATTCCCTAATAACAGTGATGGGCAGTGATAATTGAACAACTTCTAGCTGCGAGGCCCCGATTTCACAGGCTCAGAGTCGACCGTGCGGGTGCCTGATGAGAATTCCCCGTTATAAGAAAAATTAATGATGTTTTAATTGGTATAAATGTCCCGTTTATATGAGGGAGTTTAATGTGAAATGAAACCTAATGAAAGTAGCAGTGGGCTCATCTCTGGCTGGTGATAGTTAGTTAATTGTTATTGGTGTGGGAGATGATACAGGAAATAGCCCTTATTGGGCTTGGAGCAAATAAAGTGTGGATGGGCAATCTCCAACAGTGCATATTCATAGTTTGTAGAGTGAATTTGATTGGGCTGAATCTCTCTTGCTCTCTCTTTATGAAAGGATTAGAGCTACTGTCATTTCATCTCAATGGCTCAAATGTACTAATATTAGCGATAACTCTAGGCCTACCTGATAAATCTCAAGAAGATATACATTGTATTTTTCCTCAGAGAAAATGGATGCCTACCTTTTCTCCTGATTTTGTGATAGTAATCAGTAGGTGGGATGTTGAATGGGATTGTTGTTTGATTATGGGGCTACAGCTTGATGTTGAATAGGGCTGTTTGATTATGGGGCTACAGTGGGATGTTGAATAGGGCTGTTTGATTATGGGGCTACAGTGGGATGTTGAATAGGGTTGATTGATTATGGGGCTACAGTGGGATGTTGAATAGGGCTGTTTGATTATGGGGCTACAGTGGGATGTTGAATAGGGCTGTTTGATTATGGGGCTACAGTGGGATGTTGAATAGGGCTGTTTGATTATGGGACTACAGTGGGATGTTGAATAGGGCTGTTTGATTATGGGGCTACAGTGGGATGTTGAATAGGGCTGTTTGATTATGGGGCTACAGTGGGATGTTGAATAGGGCTGTTTGATTATGGGGCTACAGTGGGATGTTGAATAGAGCTGTTTGATTATGGGACTACAGTGGGATGTTGAATAAAGCTGTTTGATTATGGGACTACAGTGGGATGTTGAATAGGGCTGTTTGATTATGGGGCTACAGTGGGATGTTGAATAGGGCTGTTTGATTATGGGGCTACAGTGGGATGTTGGATAGGGCTGTTTGATTATGGGGCTACAGTGGGATGTTGAATAGGGCTGTTTGATTATGGGACTACAGTGGGATGTTGAATAGGGCTGTTTGATTATGGGGCTACAGTGGGATGTTGAATAGGGCTGTTTGATTATGGGGCTACAGTGGGATGTTGGATAGGGCTGTTTGATTATGGGGCTACAGTGGGATGTTGAATAGGGCTGTTTGATTATGGGACTACAGTGGGATGTTGAATAGGGCTGTTTGATTATGGGGCTACAGTGGGATGTTGAATAGAGCTGTTTGATTATGGGGCTACAGTGGGATGTTGAATAAAGCTGTTTGATTATGGGGCTACAGTGGGATGTTGAATAGGGCTGTTTGATTATGGGGCTACAGTGGGATGTTGAATAGGGCTGTTTGATTATGGGACTACAGTGGGATGTTGAATAGGGCTGTTTGATTATGGGGCTACAGTGGGATGTTGAATAGAGCTGTTTGATTATGGGACTACAGTGGGATATTGAATAGGGCTGTTTGATTATGGGGCTACAGTGGGATGTTGAATAGGGCTGTTTGATTATGGGGCTACAGTGGGATGTTGAATAGGGCTGTTTGATTATGGGGCTACAGTGGGATGTTGAATAGGGCTGTTTGATTATGGGGCTACAGTGGGATGTTGGATAGGGCTGTTTGATTATGGGGCTACAGTGGGATGTTGAATAGGGCTGTTTGATTATGGGGCTACAGTGGGATGTTGAATACGGCTGTTTGATTATGGGGCTACAGTGGGATGTTGAATAGGGCTGTTTGATTATGGGGCTACAGTGGGATGTTGAATAGGGCTGTTTGATTATGGGGCTACAGTGGGATGTTGAATAGGGCTGTTTGATTATGGGACTACAGTGGGATGTTGAATAAAGCTGTTTGATTATGGGGCTACAGTGGGATGTTGAATAGGGCTGTTTGATTATGGGGCTACAGTGGGATGTTGGATAGGGCTGTTTGATTATGGGGCTACAGTGGGATGTTGAATAGGGCTGTTTGATTATGGGACTACAGTGGGATGTTGAATAGGGCTGTTTGATTATGGGGCTACAGTGGGATGTTGAATAGAGCTGTTTGATTATGGGGCTACAGTGGGATGTTGAATAAAGCTGTTTGATTATGGGGCTACAGTGGGATGTTGAATAGGGCTGTTTGATTATGGGGCTACAGTGGGATATTGAATAGGGCTGTTTGATTATGGGGCTACAGTGGGATGTTGAATAGAGCTGTTTGATTATGGGGCTACAGTGGGATGTTGAATAGGGCTGTTTGATTATGGGGCTACAGTGGGATGTTGAATAGGGCTGTTTGATTATGGGGCTACAGTGGGATGTTGAATGGGACTGTCTCATGGGACATCTCAACAAACCTCCACTCTGTTTCCCTCTTACTCTCTATTCTCTTTCTCTCTCTTTCTCTCTCTTTCTCTCTCTTTTTCTTTCTCTCTTTTTCTCTTTCTCTTTCTCTCTCTTTCTCTTTCTCTCTTTCTCTCTCTTCTCTCTCTTTCTCTGTCTCTTTGCTCCTTTTTATAAATGTTTTATTTAACCTTTATTTCACTACGCAAGTAATGTCAGACGTTATGAAATAGACTAGGGTTTTAACAATAACTCTTGCACAGTGTGAACTGCAGATTACTGTGTCCTCATGGAAAGCGACAGCGAGGAAACTTGTGCTCCCTGATAGACGTGTCGCGTAGAGAGACCGTTGCTCACTCCAATCTATCCTGACAGATCAAAAAATGTTATCTCTGTAGGTGCAATTTATGAAAACGGGAAATCGCACGCCGACTGACTAGACTAGCGTAAACGGCGCAGGGACAATTTCCGCCCGTGGAGGGGAATACACCACACACGCTGCTTTCATCTTGCGTCAGCTTTGCCGGGGAACAACGTTCATATTGTGGAGTCAAAGAAATAAGCAGGGCTCTCAAAAGACTTGGTTAAAATGACTCTACCTTAAAAAAAACAAGTGCTAGGCAAAACTCCTCGCTCTCCCAGTTATCCTCCCATGCCGACATTCCGTGCTGGAATCATTAGCACACGGTCATTTGAGAGAACCAGGTCTACACAGCTAATTGATCCAGTGGAGTGATAATGGATTTGGCTGGAATGGGAGATGCCAAGGCCATGGAATGAGTTCTTCCCCACAGTCAGTGTTGGGTTCATGTTACTCTAATGACTAGGGATGTTGTGATGTCTGATTCCTCTAGTGTTGGGTTCATGTTACTCTAATGACTAGGGATGTTGTGATGTCTGATTCCTCTAGTGTTGGGTTCATGTTACTCCCATGACTAGGGATGTTGTGATGTCTGATTCCTCTAGTGTTGGGTTCATGTTACTCTAATGACTAGGGATGTTGTGATGTCTGATTCCTCTAGTGTTGGGTTCATGTTACTCTAATGACTAGGGATGTTGTGATGTCTGATTCCTCTAGTGTTGGCTTCATGTTACTCTAATGACTAGGGATGTTGTGATGTCTGATTCCTCTAGTGTTGGGTTCATGTTACTCTAATGACTAGGGATGTTGTGATGTCTGATTCCTCTAGTGTTGGGTTCATTTTACTCTAATGACTAGGGATGTTGTGATGTCTGATTCCTCTAGTGTTGGATTCATGTTACTCTAATGACTAGGGATGTTGTGATGTCTGATTCCTCTAGTGTTGGGTTCATGTTACTCTAATGACTAGGGATGTTGTGATGTCTGATTCCTCTAGTGTTGGGTTCATGTTACTCCCATGACTAGGGATGTTGTGATGTCTGATTTCTCTAGTGCTGGGTCCATGTTACTCCCATGACTAGGGATGTTGTGATGTCTGATTCCTCTAGTGCTGGGTTCATGTTACTCTAATGACTAGGGATGCTGTGATGTCTGATTCCTCTAGTGTTGGGTTCATGTTACTCCCATGACTACGGATGTTGTGATGTCTGATTCCTCTAGTGCTGGGTCCATGTTACTCTAATGACTAGGGATGTTGTGATGTCTGATTCCTCTAGTGTTGGGTTCATGTTACTCTAATGACGAGGGATGTTGTGATGTCTGATTCCTCTAGTGTTGGGTTCATGTTACTCTAATGACTAGGGATGTTGTGATGTCTGATTCCTCTAGTGTTGGGTTCATGTTACTCTAATGACTAGGGATGTTGTGATGTCTGATTCCTCTAGTGTTGGGTTCATGTTACTCCCATGACTAGGGATGTTGTGATGTCTGATTCCTCTAGTGTTGGGTTCATGTTACTCTAATGACTAGGGATGTTGTGATGTCTGATTCCTCTAGTGCTGGGTCCATGTTACTCTAATGACTAGGGATGTTGTGATGTCTGATTCCTCTAGTGTTGGGTTCATGTTACTCCCATGACTAGGGATGTTGTGTTGTTATGTTACTCCCATGACTAGGGATGTTGTGTTGTTATGTTACTCCCATTACTAGGGATGTTGTGTTGTTATGTTACTCCCATGACTAGGGATGTTGTGTTGTTATGTTACTCCCATGACTGGGGATGTTGTGTTGTTATGTTACCCCCATGACTGGGGATGTTGTGGTGTTATGTTACTCCCATGACTAGGGATGTTGTGTTATGTTACACCCATGACTAGGGATGTTGTGTTATGTTACACCCATGACTTGGGCCAGGCGTTTTGCCTGGCCATGTGCTACTTTGCAGCTCAGTTGGTAGAGCATGGTGTTTGTAACGCCAGGGCAGTGGATTCCATTCCCCGAACCACCTGTGTGTAAAATGTATGCATGCATGACTGTAAGTCTCCTTGACCCCAAACAGTCTCTCTGTATCTGAGACAACTGTGACCTCTGACCCTGAGACTCCCTGACCATTGTCATCTAAGCATATCCGTCTCTCCTCCCTGTCCTCTCTTCTTCTCCTCCCTGTCTCCCAGGTGCCGGGCTACAGACAGGAGCAGGTGGAGAAGGGCCTGAAGCTGTTCGGCCAACTCATCAACAACAAGGTCTTCCTGCTCTCATTCATCCGCACGCTCGAGTCGCAGCGCGGCTTCTCCATGCGTGACCGCGGCAACGTGGCCTCGCTCATCATGACAATGCTGCAGAGTAAACTGGAGTACGCCACTGATGTCCTCAAGCACTTGCTCTCTGACCTCATAGACCGCAACCTGGAGAGCAAGAACCACCCCAAGCTGCTGCTCCGAAGGTGAGGGGAGAAGTGTGTGTGTGTGACTCTCGTGGGCCATCTCTGGCCTCATTAAGACAAAGACCTTGGCTCTGTCCTCACCTCTCTGTGTCTGGGGAGAGAGGTGAGTGACTTTACTTCTCCAGAACACCTGGACAAACTCACACTCTCTTCATCACTCTCTATCTCTTTATATCTCTCTTCTCTCTCTCTATCTGCGACAGAGTGAATGATTGGGCCCTCGCGGAGCTCTTAAGCATTTAAGCTCTAAACAGCTGACTAATGCTAACATCAACGTTGCATCAGCTTTATCCTACACATTAACACTCATAGATTTCCACTCAATGGTAATGGACAACTGTGGCTGTGGGTTCGCTTTCCCTCTCCAAACCTCTCTCAATTGATCATTAATACCAATGTTCGTACTTCTTATCCACCTCTAACTCTCTAGAATGGCTGGTTTATGCTAAAACTAAGAACAGGGTAAAATCCTTATTTCCTATAAAGTGCAGTACTTTTGACCAGGGCCCATAGGGTTCCATTTGGGATGCGTCCTTTGAAACTGGACTTTGTTGAATTAGTGTATTAGTCAAGCACCAAGCCGATCGGCCATGCCTGATCGCTCCATATTCACTGTTTCGTGGTGGTGACATGTGGAATTAACTTCAATGACATTGAAATGATCACTTTGTCTCAGAAACATGTACTGCTCTGACACGCACATCATTAGAATATAATTACGATTAATTAGCGGAGAATCCAATTAACAAAAGCTGTAAAAATCCTCACTTGAAAAATAAATGGGATTGTTAAAAGCCCTAGCTGCTCCCCGCCCAATCAACACTTCCCTGTGCGTCAGTCTGTATCGTATACACAGTACCACCACTTCAATTCAACACCATATATGGTGCTGGAGGTGTTGTGACCATCTCGGTTACCCTTGAAAAAGACGTTTCCGTGTGGTCAGGGTGCTCACTGCTCAGTCAGCCTCCCCAATGATTTGATAGGCATGTCGTAAATGAATTTAATCTTCCCAATTTCAATTGCAAACCTCCCGTCCTCCCTCGGGCGAAATCCTCCTCCCCAATGAAGACAGACACAGATTCTTCTGTTCGCTAGCTGTTCACTAACATGGGAGCATATTGAGCGTATCATTGTGCAAGGGTTGTGTCAGAAGATGAGCCGCATATTCACATCATGAAGGAGACGTTTAACAGACAAATCTCGGATGCGGCATTTGATTAATGCTGTATGGGCAAGGCATGATTAATCGCACCCAGAGCTTCCGGAGCCATTACCAGGCAGTAAACAATGGGGTTCTCCCTCCTTCAATCCCAAATGAAACAATACCACAATTTACTATAAAATACTACAGTACTTACTATAGAATTCTGTAGTAAACTGTAGTATAGTGTAGAATATTATACTAAACGCTGTAGTGTCACTTGATCATGTATAGTACTTTCTATAGAATGTTGTAGTATACTGTAGAATACTATAATAAATATTAGTTTTATCTGAAAATAAACACTAGTAAATACTTGAGTAATGTCCACAAAACACCACCTTTTTTTGTATGTAAATACTACAGTTTTTAATTTGCATATACCCTGCCCAATCCCCTCCCCTATATCCCAATTTGTGCCACCCATAAGTGAGAAACTTACATGCGAAGTATAGACCATATTGTCACGGGTGTTGTAAGGATCAGACCAAAACGCAGCGGGAATATGTATACTCATCTTCTTTTTTAATGGCAGAAAGAAGGGAAAACCGAAACAAAACACACGTATACAAAAACAACGACGATAACGAAACAGTCCTGTCAGGTGCACAAACACTAAACAAGGAACAACTACCCACAAAGTCCCACAGAAACCCCCCCCCCCTTAAATAGGACCTTCAATTAGAAGCAACGAGGAGCAGCTGCTTCCAATTGAAGGTCAACCCTATTAACTAAACATAGAAATAGAAAGACTAGAACGAACATAGAAATATACTAACATAGAACATTAACCACAAACCCCGAAACACATAAAACAAACACACCTCTTACATAAGAACATAGCCCAACAAACCCCGAAACACTCTAAACAAACACCCCCTGCCACGTCCTGACCAAACTAATATAACAAATAACCCTTTTACTGGTCAGGACGTGACACATATATTGTGTTCCCTACAGGTTATAGAAAAGAGCAGAAGCTCTGAACTCTCTGTTCAGACCCTAGTCCTATCTACCTAAAGGTTATGGAAAATGTGTTAAGTATTTGTCCAGTAGGTTTCCTCAAGGAGAAAGCCCCCACTCCTATGTCAAAGACAATAAAACAAAAACACTATAGTAAATAATACATTAATGTCTGCAAAACACTACAGTAAATACTACAGTATAATACAGTCTGTAAAAACAATACTGGAACACTACCAGACTAGAGGGGCTAGCTGCTGGAACACTACCAGAGGGAGAGGGATTAGCTGCTGGAACACTACCAGAGGGAGAGGGATTCGCTGCTGGAACACTACCAGACTAGAGGGGCTAGCTGCTGGAACACTACCAGAGGGAGAGGGATTAGCTGCTGGAACACTACCAGAGGGAGAGGGATTAGCTGCTGGATCACTACCAGAGGGAGAGGGATTCGCTGCTGGAACACTACCAGACTAGAGGGGTTAACTGCTGCAACACTACCAGAGGGAGAGGGATTAGCTGCTGGAACACTACCAGAGGGAGAGGGATTAGCTGCTGGAACACTACCAGAGGGAGAGGGATTCGCTGCTGGAACACTACCAGAGGGAGAGGGATTAGCTGCTGGAACACTACCAGAGGGAGAGGGATTCGCTGCTGGAACACTACCAGACTAGAGGGGTTAACTGCTGCAACACTACCAGAGGGAGAGGGATTAGCTGCTGGAACACTACCAGAGGGAGAGGGATTCGCTGCTGGAACACTACCAGACTAGAGGGGTTAACTGCTGCAACACTACCAGAGGGAGAGGGACATTCCTTCTCTGATTACTTAGTAACCATCCGTATTTCCAGACACCATTTTGTTTTTGCCCCGTTTGAGTGTTGATAACCTGGTAAATGCAATGTTAAACATCCTGTCATTAGTGTGTGGAATTACATTTTCCCTCAGGGGATCATTCATGTTTATTCATTTGATTATAGACTGTGTTTAGTAGGTTGCCTACCTAACTACCTACCTACCTAACTACCTAACTAACTTACTAACTCAGTCACTGATCACTGACTAGGTATTTCCATCACATTTCCACTGTAGGCCGTCCCTCACTACCCCCAGCTTGTATCCGTCAGTCTCTTCACCCACCTTAAACTGTTACACTGTGTTTCTATACGTCTCCAGCATGGCTTCTAACGTCTTCTCACACCATCCTTCAAACCTCTTCCCTTATCCTCTTCTGGTCATCCACTCATGCCATCCACAGCCCTACCTGGCGGGTGTAAACTCCACCCAACAGTCCTCCAACATCCCAGCATGCCTCTCTCAGTGTGTCTGTGAGGGCCAGTGGTGGGGCGTCACCCTTAGTAATGAGCTTACTGTTAACCGCTAGCGCTAACACACACAGTAACCTCAGTGTGGAGGCTAACTGTTAGCTGCTAGCGCTAACACACACTGTCACCCTCAGTGTAGAGGCTAACTGTTAACACACAGTCACCCTCAGTGTGGAGGCTAGCTGCTAGAGTTAACACACACAGTCACCCTCAGTGTGGAGGCTAACTGTTAGCCGCTTGTGCTATCACACGTGGCCACCATCAGTCTGAAGGCTAACCTTTAGCTGCTAGCCCTAACACACAGTCACCTACTTGCTGCTTGACCCAGGATACCAGCCCAAAATAGAGGAGACACCCAGACTCACTCAGCTGTGATGGGAAGGCTAAATCTGGGCTCGGAGCAACACCTCCCCCGTCCCTCAATCTATCTCTCCCTTTCTCCTCCCTCTGTGTCCTCCCTCTCTCTCATTGTCTCTCTCCATCTCTCTCCCTCTCTAACTCCATCTCTCTCCCTCTCTCTCTCCATCTCTCTCTCGCCCTCTCTCGCTCTATCCATCTATCTCCCGCCCTCTCTCTCTCCCCCCGCCTCTGCGCAGGCCGTCTCTCTTTCTCTCTCTTTTCTCTGTCTTTCCCCCCTACCTGCCTTTTTACTTGATTACTAAATCACTGCTCAAAGTGCATAAGCAGGGCATCTTTGGCACTGTGTCCAGACCAGCTTCCCATCACCGCTTCCAAGACAACCTCACCTCCACTCTCCACCTCTCTCCTCCACTCTCCACCCCTCTCCTCCACTCTCCACCTCTCCACCCCTCTCCTCTCCTCCACTCTCCACCCCTCTCCTCTCCTCCACTCTCCACTCTCCACTCCTCTCCTCCACTCTCCACCCCTCTCCTCAACTCTCCACCCCTCTCCTCCACTCTCCACTCTCCGCTCCTCTCCACCCCTCTCCTCTCCTCCACTCTCCACCCCTCTCCTCTCCTCCACTCTCCACTCTCCACTCCTCTCCTCCACTCTCCACCCCTCTCCTCAACTCTCCACCCCTCTCCTCCACTCTCCACTCTCCGCTCCTCTCCACCCCTCTCCTCTCCTCCACTCTCCACCCCTCTCCACTCCTCCACTCTCCACTCTCTACTCCTCTCCTCTCATCCACTCTCCTCTCCCGCATTTCTCTACATCCCCATCTGCCCGTCTCAACCTCAGCTGAAGCACACCACCAGGCAAACTAACTAACGAGAGACTTCCACAACCATCTGTCGCATTTCTGCGCCCTCCTCCGTCAGCCCCCTCTCCTTCCTCCACCCCTCCCACCCCCCGCTTACACCCTCTCATCCTCTCTTCATACATACTGAAATAGCTGCTAAACCTTTTCCATGGCTCATAATATATCATTTAATAAAATTATTTCCTTTTACCAGCAACCTTCCATCTGCCCCTCCTGATGCACCGGCCCGCACACACCCGCACACACCCGCACACACCCGCACACATACATACACAGGGGATAATAATCAGTAGGAGCTAGAGGTCCTCTGATTATACTGTGAGGATTATCTCAGTAGTGATAGTAAGAAGACGGCAGCCTAAGCACTGAGACTGATTCTACGTCCCAAATTGTACCCTATTCCCTATGTAGTGCACTACTTTTGATCAGGGATGTGGTCAAAATTAGTGCACTATATAGGACATAGGGTGCCATTGGGGACACAACCTGTGCTCTGCGTCAGACAGCCAATCTTCTCCCCAGGAGCCCGAGTGGGAAATTGAAATCATTTATGACTTCATGCTGTGGGATTGGAGGAAGGGGGCGTGGCTAGCAGCAGAGCTCCAACGTAGCTGCGTGTTTGGTTAACAGAGAAAAGCCTTATGACCCCCCCTCGCACATCACATGTTCTCTCCCAGAGGCTCGTTGGCACTCCTTGCCGCCGGAGAATACCAAAGTGGGAATGGGGGGGGTACTTGCACCAGAGGAGGGTAGAGTGAAAAATGTCACTGAGAATCCTGTCCTTTAACATCTTATTGATGTCACCGAAAATGTCATACTTGTCGTTGAATATGTCGTATGGTAGATAGAAGGACCAAGGCGCAGCGGGATTGTGGACACTCATGTTTATTACTGATAAAAACATGTAAGGTATCCACTTGAGAAAAAACAAAACAACAAACAATACTCACAACAGCAACAGTGTGGCAGGCTCAACCAAACGCAGTGCACACAACAATTCCCCACAACCCCAAAGACAAACACACACACCTATATAGGACTTCCAATCAAAGGCAACTATACACACCTGCCTTCAATTGGAAGTCCCAATCATCCACCCAACATTTAACAAACACAAACCCCCTGCCACATCCTGACCTAGACAAAGCAATACGCCCTCTGCTGGTCAGGACGTGACAATTGATATTAAGAGCTTATCTATCACAATCAATAACACCCTAGGACAATATGATATACAGAACCCTCATTAATGATATCTCATGTCAAAACTGTGTTTGTAAGCCACATCTGTTGTATCAGCACCCATTGTTTAGATTATCATGCATTTATGATCAGTGTGATGCCAGATGCCTGTAAAGAAATGTCTGTGGAATGAGTGTGAGAGCTGTGAAGATACATTGAGCGCTAAGCCTCCGTTTTATAGAGCGTGGCTCTGCACGACATACTAATGCGTCCCACCGCATCTGCAATCCAGGAATTCTTTGGTTCCCATCTCATGTGCAGAGGCTAAACGACTGCTCTGTAATCAGGGGGAAATAAGTACCAACAAGTTGACTTGGTTGCCTGGGTGCCAAGCGGGCACACTTCTTCATGCCAACATGCAATATCACAGAGCATTACAGCCATGTTAACTTATCAGTAACGTTACTGATACGTTCTAGAGATGTGGCAGTCACTGCCAACCCCCCGCCCCCCCACACACACACAGTTACACACACCTTTCTGAACACATTCTTTTAGAACCCACACACACATAAAATAACAAAAAGAGGAGGAAACGAGGGAACTGAAAGAGGAGATAGACTCAGCCAAGTCATTCTGTTATTCTTGTCTGTTACTGAGACCCCTCCTTCTATATCCAAGTCATTCTGTTATTCTTGTCTTTTACTGAGACCCCTCCTTCTATATCCAAGTCATTCTGTTATTCTTGTCTTTTACTGAGACCCCTCCTTCTATATCCAAGTCATTCTGTTATTCTTGTCTTTTACTGAGACCCCTCCTTCTATATCCAAGTCATTCTGTTATTTTTTTCTTTTACTGAGACCCCTCCTTCTATATCCAAGTCATTCTGTTATTCTTGTCTTTTACTGAGACCCCTCCTTCTATATCCAAGTCATTCTGTTATTCTTTTCTTTTACTGAGACCCCTCCTTCTATATCCAAGTCATTCTGTTATTCTTGTCTTTTACTGAGACCCCTCCTTCTATATCCAAGTCATTCTGTTATTCTTGTCTTTTACTGAGACCCCTCCTTCTATATCCAAGTCATTCTGTTATTCTTGTCTTTTACTGAGACCCCTCCTTCTATATCCAAGTCATTCTGTTATTCTTGTCTTTTACTGAGACCCCTCCTTCTATATCCAAGTCATTCTGTTATTCTTGTCTTTTACTGAGACCCCTCCTTCTATATCCAAGTCATTCTGTTATTCTTTTCTTTTACTGAGACCCCTCCTTCTATATCCAAGTCATTCTGTTATTCTTGTCTTTTACTGAGACCCCTCCTTCTATATCCAAGTCATTCTGTTATTCTTGTCTTTTACTGAGACCCCTCCTTCTATATCCAAGTCATTCTGTTATTCTTGTCTTTTACTGAGACCCCTCCTTCTATATCCAAGTCATTCTGTTATTCTTGTCTTTTACTGAGACCCCTCCTTCTATATCCAAGTCATTCTGTTATTTTTTTCTTTTACTGAGACCCCTCCTTCTATATCCAAGTCATTCTGTTATTCTTGTCTTTTACTGAGACCCCTCCTTCTATATCCAAGTCATTCTGTTATTCTTTTCTTTTACTGAGACCCCTCCTTCTATATCCAAGTCATTCTGTTATTTCTTCTTTACTGAGACCCCTCCTTCTATATCCAAGTCATTCTGTTATTCTTGTCTTTACTGAGACCCCTCCTTCTATATCCAAGTCATTCTGTTATTCTTGTCTTTTACTGAGACCCCTCCTTCTATATCCAAGTCATTCTGTTATTCTTGTCTTTTACTGAGACCCCTCCTTCTATATCCAAGTCATTCTGTTATTCTTGTCTTTTACTGAGACCCCTCCTTCTATATCCAAGTCATTCTGTTATTCTTGTCTTTTACTGAGACCCCTCCTTCTATATCCAAGTCATTCTGTTATTCTTGTCTTTTACTGAGACCCCTCCTTCTATATCCAAGTCATTCTGTTATTCTTGTCTTTTACTGAGACCCCTCTTCTATATCCAAGTCATTCTGTTATTCTTGTCTTTTACTGAGACCCCTCCTTCTATATCCAAGTCATTCTGTTATTCTTGTCTTTTACTGAGACCCCTCCTTCTATATCCAAGTCATTCTGTTATTCTTGTCTTTTACTGAGACCCCCTCCTTCTATATCCAAGTCATTCTGTTATTCTTGTCTTTTACTGAGACCCCTCCTTCTATATCCAAGTCATTCTGTTATTCTTGTCTTTTACTGAGACCCCTCCTTCTATATCCAAGTCATTCTGTTATTCTTGTCTTTTACTGAGACCCCTCCTTCTATATCCAAGTCATTCTGTTATTCTTGTCTTTTACTGAGACCCCTCCTTCTATATCCAAGTCATTCTGTTATTCTTGTCTTTTACTGAGACCCCTCCTTCTATATCCAAGTCATTCTGTTATTATTGTCTTTTACTGAGACCCCTCCTTCTATATCCAAGTCATTCTGTTATTCTTGTCTTTACTGAGACCCCTCCTTCTATATCCAAGTCATTCTGTTATTCTTGTCTTTTACTGAGACCCCTCCTTCTATATCCAAGTCATTCTGTTATTCTTGTCTTTTACTGAGACCCCTCCCCTCTTCTCCACCTCTCCCTTTTACACTCTCTTTTCATCCCTTTGATTGATGTGCTGAATTTGTCTACATGGAGACCATTTGGGAGTGTGAATGATTACAAATAAGGGGACAGGGTCTGAGGGGAGAGGAGGGAGAGAGAATGAGGGAGTGGAGGGGAGGAATAGAGTGAGGGACACATGAAAGGAAAGATGAAACGTGACCTCCCTGACCCCTAGAGCCGAGGACTCTCTCGGCCGCCGCGCCGACATAAAAGTGCGGTCGCAAACAGAGCAGGAAGTTAATCCCATCCAGGTGTTGTGCCAATTCTGGTTGGCAGGGGGTGCCAGGCCCGGCCTATTGGCACAGCGGGCACAAGCCTCCATCTCTCAATGCGATGGTCCTCCTAAGAGGGGCCAGGAGGGCTCTGAGGTGGCAGGTGGCAACCGAATGACAGAAGGGGAAAGGGGGCGTGCACACACACAATGGCCTAATCCTGAAATATTGATGCCTGTGGCCATGCCTCATTGAGGTGGTGGTGTGGTGAGGGGGGAAGGAGGGGGGGTGGGGGGTCTTGGCAGATTACCCACCACACAGGAGCCAGAGACGTGTCAAAGGATATCCGATCCCCGCCTCTCGCCTTTCAGACCCCGCTGTTTGTTATTGTGCGCATGAATATTATCCATTCACACGGTATGGCCGCCTGTGGTAGCCCAGTGAACGGTGCCCCGATTAGTCACGCCAGCGGAGCGCCCACTGGCACGAGAGACCGAACATAACAGAGAGAGAAAGAGAGCAGGGCGACGGATGTGTGCATTCACTTTCTATTGTAATGTGATGTGCTGTGTCGTCCCAGACAGTGGGTGTGAATGGGCTAAGGAGGGAGAGGTTAATAATGAGGCCAGTATTATTACAGGCCCTTCTAATGACATCAATCCCAATGGGATCAAATAAAGGTTTTAATTGCTTTCTTTTCTATTAAGACTCCAGCGTAGCTTAGGTGCCCTTGGCGTGCCTGAATATAAAAGGCATAGGCAGGAAGATTGGGGGCCTTTAGAAGTGAGAGCCAATAATGTTTGTGTAACAAAAGCCCCTATTCATTACGACAGTCCTGGTTTTGATGATCATATTGAATATTTCTGATGGTTGTGAGGGATGGTATGTTGATGGAATGTCTCTGTTGATTTCAGGACGGAGTCTGTGGCAGAGAAAATGCTGACTAACTGGTTCACCTTCCTGCTATACAAGTTCCTAAAGGTCAATGTCTATACTTTACTCTGATACATTCTGCTTTGTTCACCCATTCAGCTCCTTTAGCTTCATGTCTGTGAGAGTGTGTAATATGGTAAAGTGTCTGTGTGTGTGTATGTGTATGTGTATGTGAATGTGTGTGTGTGGACGTGTCCCCACAAGAATAGTAAAAAAACAAAAATGTAACCAACTGGGGACATTTTGTTAGTCCCCACAGGGTCAAATGCTGTTTCTAGGGGGTTAGGGGTTAAGGTTAGAATTAGTGTTGGCATTACAATTAGGGTTAGGAAATAGCATTACAATTAGGTTTAGGGTTAGGAAATGAGGTTCGTTTTAGGGTTAGGGTTAGAAGCTATGGTTAAATTTAGGGTTAAGGTTATATTTTTGACACCAACCTCTGTCTGTCTGTCTGTCTGTCTGTCTGTCTGTCTGTCTGTCTGTCTGTCTGTCTGTCTGTCTGTCTGTCTGTCTGTCCGTCTGTCCGTCTGTCCGTCTGTCTGTCTGTCTCTCACCATTCCTCTCTACACAGGAGTGTGCGGGCGAGCCCCTCTTCTCCCTCTTCTGTGCCATCAAGCAGCAGATGGAGAAGGGGCCTATAGACTCCATCACTGGTGAGGCGCGCTACTCACTCAGCGAGGATAAGCTCATCAGACAGCAAATCGACTACAAGATGCTGGTAAGGGTCAACCCCCCCCCCCCCCCCCCGGGGGACAAGGGGCTGGGGTAGGAACTGCATTTTGTGGGGTGGGGAGGGGAAGGAAGAGGTTTCAGGACACGGTAACACACAGCCACCCGCCTCCTTTCACGCCTGACTGGAAGAGGGCTCACTGACCTCACTTTCTTTTAGAGACAGGAGCTAACGGAGGGAAGAGGCGAGGAAGAGGGGGGAAGAGGGGGGAGGAGTCAGGGAAGAGGGGGGAGGAGTCATGGTAGAGGGGGGAGGAGTCATGGTAGAGGGGGGAGGAGGCAGGGAAGAGGGGGAGGAGGCAGGGAAGAGGAGAGGGTGTTAGAGATCAGGGAAGAGGGGGGAGGAGGCAGGGAAGAGGTTGGAGTGTGTTAGAGATCAGGGTAGAGGGGGGAGGAGGCAGGGAAGAGGAGAGGGTGTTAGAGATCAGGGAAGAGGGGGGAGGAGGCAGGGAAGAGGTTGGAGTGTGTTAGAGATCAGGGTAGAGGGGGGAGGAGGCAGGGAAGAGGGGGGAGGAGGCAGGGAAGAGGAGGGAGTGTGTTAGAGATCAGGGAAGAGGGGGGAGGAGGCAGGGAAGAGGAGGGAGTGTGTTAGAGATCAGGGTAGAGGGGGGAGGGGGCAGGGAAGAGGGGGGAGGAGGCAGGGAAGAGGAGGGAGTGTGTTGGAGATCAGGGAAGAGGGGGGAGGAGGCAGGGAAGAGGGGGGAGTGTGTTAGAGATCAGGGAAGAGGGGGGAGGAGGCAGGGAAGAGGAGGGAGTGTGTTAGAGATTAGGGAAGAGGGGGGAGGAGGCAGGGAAGAGGGGGGAGTGTGTTAGAGATCAGGGAAGAGGGGAGAGGAGGCCAGGAAGAGGGGGAGGAGGCCAGGAAGACCGGTTGTTTCCCTGGTCTCTCTTTCTGTTATACTCTCTGATCACCTTCATTCCTCTCCTCCACCACTGTGACCTGAGCTGACTGAGGGAAGACAAGACACCCAGCCAGGCAGTTTGTTACTAGCTCCCCTGAATGTCTCTGTAAGACAAATCAAACCATTCCCAGGAAGCACACAGTGTGGCTCAGATTGCTTGGAGAGCAATAGAGTTATTTCAGTTGGCAGTGAGAAACAGTATCTCTGTCTCAATCAATCTAGAAGGATTGATGATGGAATGGCCCTTTTACAACATGTAATTATCTGCCCAACGATAGAGGTATAGAATTGTACCGGGAACAGCATGGGACCATAAAGTATTTTATTTCCTCTTTCTTATGTAAATGTCCTCCTTCTTTCCCTTGGACCATGTAATTACATCTGGCGAGAGCCTCAATGGCGATGATGCTGATGATGATGGCTGATGTATTCACTGTGAATGATAATAACCATGCGATAATAATTAGCTTGTTAACCACTCATCGACTCAAGGTAGCCATGCCATGTCAGACTGCCCCCCCCTGGGAGGCCAGTATCTCTGAATACCCATTTCTATTACAGGAAAGACTTTACCAGACTTGACAAATACAGAATGGCCTCTTTCAAACCTGATATTCAACAACCACGCCAAAGTTTAATTATCGTCATCCCACAGAATGTGTCTCCATCTCCAATATAATTATCAACTGAGACACAGCATACCTGAATCCCTCATCAACTCCTGATGTGGTTCTCTATTCTATAGAAAAATACCTGTCCCTGGTCCCTACAGGTGGTGAACTGTATTCCTATTGTAATAGCAGGCGTATAACTCCAAGTCTTGTCCCTGGTCCCTACAGGTGGTGAACTGTATTCCTATTGTAATAGCAGGCGTATAACTCCAAGTCTTGTCCCTGTTCCCTACAGGTGGTGAACTGTATTCCTATTGTAATAGCAGGCGTATAACTCCAAGTCTTGTCCCTGTTCCCTACAGGTGGTGAACTGTATTCCTATTGTAATAGCAGGCGTATAACTCCAAGTCTTGTCCCTGTTCCCTACAGGTGGTGAACTGTATTCCTATTGTAATAGCAGGCGTATAACTCCAAGTCTTGTCCCTGGTCCCTACAGGTGGTGAACTGTATTCCTATTGTAATAGCAGGCGTATAACTCCAAGTCTTGTCCCTGTTCCCTACAGGTGGTGAACTGTATTCCTATTGTAATAGCAGGCGTATAACTCCAAGTCTTGTCCCTGTTCCCTACAGGTGGTGAACTGCATCCACCCGGACAATGAGAAGAGCCCTGAGATCCAGGTGAAGGTGTTGAACTGTGACTCCATCAGCCAGGTGAAGGAAAAGATCCTGGACGCCATATACAAGAACGTTCCCCACTCCCACCGACAGAAGGCCTCTGACATGGACCTAGGTAAGATCCCCGTTCATTAGGGCACTCTGTAGCAAAATGTTATGCAATGGAAAACGAAAACATTTCTTATTGGAAATCCGTTGGGGACCGTTTTGTGCCGGGTGAATACAAGTCTGATCAGTCAGTGAGCCCCTTTTTCTACAGCAACCATATACGTGTACAAATGGAGAAAATGTTCCCTGGAGTTGAAAAGGTTAACACCTGGAATTATTATTGCAAATATATATTGTATTTTCTGCTTTTAATTGACGAACATTGAGTTATTTTTCCATCACGTGGACCAATCGGTGTTGATTAGTCTTCAGTTATTGAACATGTGAAGGCCATTTTGAAAGTTCTCATGTTCCTCTACACCAGGGATGTTAAACTCATTCCACAGAGGGCTTAGTGTCTGCTGGTTTTTGATTTATTTCTGCTTTCAATTAAGACCTAGACAACCAGGTGAGGGGAGTTCCTTACTAATTAGTGACCTTAATTCATCAGTCCGGTACAAAGGGGGAGCGAGAAACTCGCAGCCACTCGACCCTCCGTGGAATGAGTTTGACACCTGTGATCTACACTCATTGATTCTCAAGACTTCTTCAAATTACAGCAGTGTTCAGAGAGACTAAACACCAGCCTCCCTCCCATAGATCTCAGGAGAGTTGAGTCCAGCAGACCTCTCTCTGGCTCCTATGAGACAAAAGACCAGCCTCCCTCCCTAGATCTCAGGAGAGTTGAGTCCAGCAGACCTCTCTCTGGCTCCTATGAGACAAAAGACCAGCCTCCCTCCCATAGATCTCAGGAGAGTTGAGTCCAGCAGACCTCTCTCTGTCTCCTATGAGACAAAAGACCAGCCTCCCTCCCTAGATCTCAGGAGAGTTGAGTCCAGCAGACCTCTCTCTGGCTCCTATGAGACAAAAGACCAGCCTCCCTCCCATAGATCTCAGGAGAGTTGAGTCCAGCAGACCTCTCTCTGTCTCCTATGAGACAAAAGACCAGCCTCCCTCCCTAGATCTCAGGAGAGTAGAGTCCAGCAGACCTCTCTCTGTCTCCTATGAGACAAAAGACCAGCCTCCCTCCCATAGATCCCAGGAGAGTTGAGTCCAGCAGACCTCTCTCTTTCTCCTATGAGACAAAAAACCAGCCTCCCTCCCATAGATCTCAGGAGAGTTGAGTCCAGCAGACCTCTCTCTGTCTCCTATGAGACAAAAGACCAGCTTCACTCCCTAGATCTCAGGAGAGTTGAGTCCAGCAGACCTCTCTCTGTCTCCTATGAGACAAAAGACCAGCCTCCCTCCCATAGATCTCAGGAGAGTTGAGTCCAGCAGACCTCTCTCTGTCTCCTATGAGACAAAAGACCAGCTTCACTCCCTAGATCTCAGGAGAGTTGAGTCCAGCAGACCTCTCTCTGTCTCCTATGAGACAAAAGACCAGCCTCCCTCCCATAGATCTCAGGAGAGTTGAGTCCAGCAGACCTCTCTCTGTCTCCTATGAGACAAAAGACCAGCCTCCCTCCCTAGATCTCAGGAGAGTTGAGTCCAGCAGACCTCTCTCTGTCTCCTATGACTGGTGCTGTGTGATTGTTCTCTTCCCTCCCCGACTCCCCATCGATCCAGCCCTGTTGACCACAGTCTGACTCACATGATTGATCAAGTAATCAATGGAGAGGCTCTCAGATCCCCAAACCTCCTCAATCTTATATATTTTTTCTGTGAAACTCTCGAAGTGATCGGCCTTCTTTTCTTTCACTCCAGCTTTCTCTTCTTCTTCTCTCTTTCTTTCTTACTTCCTGTTCTCAGTAGGCTGGGTTGTCATTTTCTTCACCAAGGTTATTTCCTAATGGTGTTATAAATGACTAATTGTCTCTGTTTGTAGTAGTGAGGAGTGGTGAGCTGATCTGCTCCCCCTGTACATCCCTGTAACGAGTACGCTGAGAGTCTGGAAGCAAGTTCAGGGAGTGAGTGTTTTAATAAATAAACGTAACATTACACAAACAATGCACAGACAGGAAACTGAAACAGAAACAATAACGCCTGGGGAAGGAACCGAAGGGAGTGACAGATATAGGGCAGGTAATCAGGAAAGTCCAGGTGAGTCTGACGACGCGCAGGTGCGCGTAACGATGGGGACAGGTGTGCGCCGTAACGAGCAGCCTGGTGACCTAGAGGCCCGGAGAGGGAGCACAGGTGACAATCCCATTCTTCTATACGAAGACATAAGTCTCTCAGTCCCACAATACAACATCCTGGCACTACATTTCCCGGCTGCACGGCCTATCACACCTAAGTGTGTGTATGTTTTATTTCCTGATTGTATTCCATCAATTTCGGCAGGTCTTTCTAGGTAGACGGTGAGTGGCGAGCCTTTTTATGGATTCACATATCAGGATTGTGTGTGTGTGGCCCTGTTTTCTTAGTAATAGTATATTTATATTGGCATATGGAGCTGTGATGGTGGAATGTCTCTCTGATAAGTGAAGAGATTGGTTTAGGTTTTTGGCGAGCGCTCCGTTGTGAAATTGTTTCATGGCGACCACCGGGCAATGTGTTGTCTTATTGTTTATTATTATTATAGAGAATTGGACATTTAGTCTGAGGAACTTCTCACTGCGTGTTGTCACTGCGTCTGGGGGGGGGGGGGGCATTGGGACTACAAGAAGTAGTTTAGGAGGAAAGCGGTGTAATTTATGTATCGTATAAAAGACAATAGGTAGAAGGATATTACACAGAATGGAACGGTCCACTCAGGGGGAGAGGAAGCATCTCTGCATGATTCCACTAACAGATCAACGGGCCTCCCGAGTCCGGACAAACTCCCCCCCCCCCAACCTCCTGCCCCATATTGACAATCCTCAGTTTCCATCTTGCAGGCTCTCCTGAAAACAAATTTGACAAGAGTTTTTTTGTCCCAGGTATTGTTTTTAATTCCCCATGCCGGGTCCCCCTGAGGGAGGCACGATTGGAGGGGACATGGCGTGAGAACCAATCCAAGCAAGACCTGCTTTGTGTGTGTGGGGGGATGTGTGTGGGGAGGTATAGGTACGTGTGTGAGGGTGGGGGGAGTGAATTGTGTGTATGTATGTGCGTATGCATGTACGTGTGTGTGCTGCTTCTCCCTCTGCAGTATAACAACACTACCACAATAATCTTCACTGCTTCCCCCTCTGCAGTATAACAACACTACCACAATAACCTTCACTGCTTCCCCCTCTGCAGTATAACAACACTACCTCAATAATCTTCACTGCTTCCCCCTCTGCAGTATAACAACACTACCTCAATAACCTTCACTGCTTCCCCCTCTGCAGTATAACAACACTACCACAATTAGCTTCACTGCTTCCCCCTCTGCAGTATAACAACACTACCACAATAACCTTCACTGCTTCCCCCTCTGGAGTATAACAACACTACCACAATAACCTTCACTGCTTCCCCCTCTGCAGTATAACAACACTACCACAATAACCTTCACTGCTTCCCCCTCTGGAGTATAACAACACTACCACAATAACCTTCACTGCTTCCCCCTCTGCAGTATAACAACACTACCACAATAACCTTCACTGCTTCCCCCTCTGCAGTATAACAACACTACCTCAATAACCTTCACTGCTTCCCCCTCTGCAGTATAACAACACTACCTCAACAACATTCACTGCTTCCCCCTCTGCAGTATAACAACACTACCACAATAACCTTCACTGCTTCCCCCTCTGCAGTATAACAACACTACCAAAATAACCTTCACTGCTTCCCCCTCTGCAGTATAACAACACTACCTCAATAACCTTCACTGCTTCCCCCTCTGCAGTATATCAACACTACCTCAACAAACTTCACTGCTTCCCTCTCTGCAGTATAACAACACTACCACAATAACCTTCACTGCTTCCCCTTCTGCAGTATAACAACACTACCTCAACAACCTTCACTGCTTCCCCCTCTGCAGTATAACAACACTACCTCAACAACCTTCACTGCTTCCCTCCCTGCAGTAGATCAACACTACCTCAATAACCTTCACTGCTTCCCCCTCTGCAGTATGACAACACTACCTCAATAACCTTCCCTGCTTCCCCCTCTGCAGTATAACAAGACTACCTCAATAACCTTCACTGCTTACCCCTCAGCAGTATATCAACACTACCTCAATACCCTTCACTGCTTCCCCCTCTGCAGTATATCAACTACCTCAATAACCTTCACCTTCACTGTAGGAGCTCCGATGTTCTAGAATCCCTCCACTCCCCAAAGCCATCATCTACAACACTGGGCTCCACACAGAGAGACCTGGGAGGATTGGGATATAGGGGCAATCTCATCTTACTCTGGTTTTCTCCAACTTCATCCTTTCTTTCCTCTCCTTTTTTCCAATTCCCTCTCTCCTCTTCCTTTGGTTTGTTTACTCTGGCCCAACTGGAGACTCAGGTCATTTGCATGTTGATGGAAAGATGTACAGTACAGAGAGAAAACAATAGGAGGCTTTGTGTTTCCTGGAGATTTCTGATGCCAAAGTTATTCTCCTCACCCCTCCTAGGACGTGTTTCATCATCCGCCCTGTGATTGCTGCTTTGTTGGTCTATTTGTGATTGGAATAGGAGATGACAGTGGCCGACGCCAGGCAGGAACAACACCGACACAGTGACACATTCTTATATAAACTCAAATGCGGCAAACAAAGACTATCACCTCCTTGTTTGTTTTCCACAATATATTTTATTTTCATTATAATGTGAGGGAATACAGTGGTGGGGTTTCTCTACGGTGGTGAGGGTGGTGGGCTATTTCGTATGTCTTTGGGGTGGTGTATCTGTTGGTGGTGTTGTATCTCGAGTGGGTGCGGTGGTATGGTTTCTCTTGAAGGGTGCGGTGGTTGGATTACTCTTTAGGGTGCTTTGGTGGGGTATCTCCTGAGGGTGCAATGGTGTGGTATCTCTAGCTGAGACTGAAAGTCCAGCTGAATGGGGTAGCAGTGGTGTGGTTTCTCCTGCCCTAGCTAGTTCCCAGTAATGACAATAAGAGACAGTTCAGCAGGGGGCTTAGCGCTGGTTGATGGTGGAGAGCAATCAGCGTGGGGGCCAGGGGCCCGCCACAGATGAAAGAGGAAGTAGGGACCTTGGCTAGTAGCGATAATCACATCCATGGATTGAGAGGGCCCAGTGAAGGCCACCAATCCGCTCTCTATCAAAGAGCAGAGTGGGTGATTAATTTTCCTCCCTTTTCCCTCTATCTCTTCTTGTCCTCCCTATCGTTCTCTCTTGCTACTAACACTCGTTGTCACTCGTTCTACTTCTCGGTATCGCTACTTTGTAGCCTGGGTATCTCATGCTGGCCTCAAGGAAGGATTCCACGAACTCCAGATCTGTTTCACTGTAGCCACTCACCTTCTCTTCTCACAGTCCAGACATACATGGCTCCTGTAGAACCAGTGTGTATGTGACACAGGTTGACATTCACTGTCATGAATCTTGCCCTGGAGGCAGAAATAAGTGATTTTTTACTACACGGGCCATCTAGAATGTCAAAACTGGCTATATTGTAACAATATGTTTAAAATCAGATTTGATGACTTTGTGGCTGTACCAGTCAGTGACCACTCTACAGAGCTGCCTCCAGGGAAAGATTCATGACAATAAATGCCAACCTGCGTGTGTGACATCAAAGGAGTGTACAAAAAGAGAGCGTGACATGGATTCACTATGTGATAGTGATCACTGCATCTTGTGGAAAAGGTCATTCTGTGCAGGCTGGATATAAATCTCTCTTTCTCCCTATAGTGCCCTAACCTGTCTTTACCTTTGCCCCCTCACAGAGTGGCGCCAGGGCAGAGGTCAGCGTACGATCCTGATGGACGAAGACCTCTCTACCAAGATTGAGAGCGACTGGAAGAGACTCAACATGCTTGCTCACTACCAGGTACACGCATCACTATCTAGAACAGTTAACCCACTATTCCTAGGCCGTCATTGAAAATAAGAATTTGTTCTTAACTGACTTGCCTAGTTAAATAAAGGTGTGTGTAAATTATTTTTTTAAACACACATATCTACATTCTGACTTACGACCAGTTACATGCATCACTATCTACAACACAAATATCTATACGACCAGGTACATGCATCACTATCTAGAACATACATATCTATACTACCAGGTACACGCATCACTATCTAGAACACACATATCTATACTACAAGGGACATGCATATCTACAGGTGGAGTCATACCCATGTTCACTCAGGATGGAGAGGGTACACCCTAGAAGTATAATTCATTGTATTTCTATTGGGTACAGTAGTGGAGAAGATTGTACGCTGTACAGAAGGGACTGGTGATTTGCTAGTGTACCAACAAAGCCTGTTTGAGACAAGCAAAATGGATGAATGGAATTAACTGTAGTTTGTTTTCCCCTCCAGTGTGTATTTGCAATATCAAAACGAAACTATTCCCTCTCATAGTGTATAATACAGTGTGGTGCACCATGTTTCCATGTTTATATTATGCTGCATAGTGTTCAGTTAGAGGTAAACCCATGGTCCAGATTAGGCTTTAACCATTAGAGTATCCACTTCCAGGTAAATACATGTTTGAGATGATTGACTTCCAGGTACTACCATAATGTAGACGGTACACTAGATAAATTCATATTGCACACTCACTCACAGGTAAACTCACTCCACCTGAGTGTCATTCCATTTCCACGTTAACTTTTGCAGCTAATCAGCCAGTCAAAATGCTGGCTCAACCTCATAAATGTTTCATCAAATAGATTACCCTGTAAAGGTCTCTTTGCAAAACACACACACCACTCACGACTCTTTTCTCATATAGACCTCCTGATCTCATCAGACAGAGCCGGAGGGAGATTTGTGTTTTGAGTTTGTTTAACTGATTCTATCTGTACCGCCTGCCTCACCATATCTCCCGCCTCCCTCGCTTCTCCAGCCTTCTGAGTTCAGGAGTCATCAGCCGCTCTCTTTGTTGTTTCTGTTTCCAAACGCCGCCATTCGACAGACAGACAGCACCTTTACCCACTACCACATTTATTTCCCCCCAAACACTGAAGGAAACAGAAACTCATTAAAAATCTGACTTTGATTAGAACTCTGCGAGCCAGAGTTGACGGTAGGAAAGCACCTAAACTAGTATTACATGAGTAAAAGTACCAAAGAGACTAGAGAGGCTTCACAAGATGTCTACGCACGCAACCTGACAGTATTGCACACGTCCTGTGTCCGATCATGTTGGTTTAGGTTGTTGATGCGTAGGACTGATTATGCCGTTGGATCAGTCAGAAATAATGTTTTTCAGAGTCGTGTATCAGTCCGTTTCAATAATGTCTGATGACAAAGGGAAGAGGAAGAAGAGGCAGAATTCTGTTTTAGCAGGCTTAAAAGCCTCTGCCAAGCTATTGAATGAACATGCACATCCTTTGACAGTTCTAAATGGACTACGTTGATTTCTCCAGCCAATAGACTAATAGACTAATAGATGGCGCCGAAGAACATGGCTGACGTTTTACATTCTCCCAACCAATTGTGCTATTTTTTTATTTTTTTTTGCGTTTTGTGTAACTTATTTTGTTTACTTATTGTCTATGACAGCAGCATACCACTCTGCATCCCACTGCTGGCTTGCTTCTGAAGCTGTCACGGCTGTCTGAATGATCGGACCAAAATGCAGCGTCTGTTTCGTTCCACATATTTATTAAACTGTGAAACTTAATGCAATACAAAAAATAAACAGAAGGACAAAACAGCAAACTGTGACGCCGGAGGAACAAACACTACTCACAAAATATAATCACCCCAGGCTGGGGAGCGTCGCTGGAGGCCCCGGACTGGGGAGCGTCGCTGGAGGCCCCGGACTGGGGAGCGTCGCTGGAGGCCCCGGACTGGGGAGCGTCGCTGGAGGCCCCGGGCTGGGGAGCGTCGCTGGAGGCTCCGGGCTGGGGATGCGCACTGGAGGTTCGATGCGTGGGACTGGCATAGGTGGCGCCAGACTGGTAACACGCACCTCAGGTCGAGTGCGAGGAGGAGGTACAGGACGTACTGGGCTGTGGAGGCGCACTGGAGGCCTGATGCGTGGGACTGGCATAGGAGGCGCCAGAATAGTAACACGCACCTCAGGACGAGTGCGGGGAGCAGGAACAGGACACCCCGGACTGGGCAGGCGCACTGGAGGTCTGATGCGTGGAGCTGGCATATGAGGTCCCAGACTAGTAACATGCACCTCAGGGCGAGTGCGAGGAGGAGGCACAGGACGTACTGGGCTCCGGAGGCGCACCGGAGGTCTGGAGCTTAGGGCTGGCACACCCCATCCTGGCTGGATGGTTGTTTGAGCCCAGCAAGGGCGGAGGGCCGGCACAGGATGAACTGGGCTGTGCTGGTGAAAGGGGGGTACCGTGCGTAGAGCTGGCGCAGGATAACCTGGACCGAAGAGACGCACTGGAGACCAGATACGCTGAGCCAACGCACTTCTTCCTGGCTGCTGGCCAACTCTAGCACGGCAACGGTGAGGAGCTTGCACCGAGCGCACCGGGCTGTGAGTGCGCACTGGCGACACAGTGCGCATCACCGCATAACACGGTGCTTGCTCGGTCACTCGCTAAGCACGGGGAGTTGGCTCAGGTCTTAAAACCGCCTTAGCCAATCTGCCCGTGTGCCCCCCCAAAAAATGTTTTGGTGCTGCCTCTCGTCCTTGCCTCTTGGTGGATATAGCGCCTCATAGTATCGCCGCTCTGCTCTTGCTGCCTCGATCTCCTCCTCCAGATGGCGATACTCCCCAGCCTGCCTCCAGGGTCCTTTCCCGTCTAATATCACCTCCCGCTGCTCCATTCCACGCTGCTTGGTTCTTTGGTGGTGGGTGATTCTGTCACGGCTGTCTGAATGATCGGACCAAAATGCAGCATCTGTTTCATTCCACATATTTATTAAACTGTGAAACTTAATGCAATACAAAAAATAAACTGAAGGACAAAACAACAAACCGTGGAGGAACAAACACTACTCACAAAATATAATCACCCACAAAAAACAAGTGGGACAAACATCAACTTAAATATGACCATCCAATTAGAGACAACGACAACCGGCTGCCTCTAATTGGAGGTCATGCCAAACAAAAACCAACCTAGAAATACAAAACTAGAAACTGAACTTAGAAATACAAAAAACAGACAAACACCCCCTGTCACGCCCTGACCTACTCTACCATAGAAAATAACAACTTACTATGGTCAGGACGTGACAGAAGCTAAGTAGGGTTGGCCCTCGTCAGTCCCTGGATGGGAGACCAGATGCTGCTGGAAGTGGTGTTGGAGGGCCAGTGAGAGGCACTCTTTCCTCTGGTCTAAAAAATATCCCAATGCCCCAGGGCAGTGATTGGAGACCCTGCCCTTTGTAGGGTGCTGTCTTTCGAATGGGACGTTAAACGGGTCTCCTGACTCTCTGAGGTCATTAAAGATCCCATTGCACTTATCGTAAGAGTAGGGCTGTTAACCCCAGTGTCCTGGCTAATTTCCCAATCTGGCCCTCGTACCATCATGGCCACCTAATCATCCTCAGCTTACAATTGGCTCATTCATCCCCCTCCTCTCCCCTGAAACTATTCCCCAGGTCGTTGCTGTAAATGAGAATGTGTTCTCAGTCAACTTACCTGGTAAAATAATGGTTAAATAAATTAAAAAAAATTGCTGCTACGTCTCTTATGACCAAAAATAACTTCTGGACATCAGAAAAGCAATTACTCACCACGGACTGGAATAAACTTTTTTCTTTAAAGAGTCCAACGAGAAGGAAATCCTGCTTTCACTGGAACAGGCCCAGATCCACACCTTTTGCATAAAGAAAAGACGCCGGAAAAGGGGACGCAGATCGGGGATCCTTCTGAGAAGCCGGAGGCGAGCGAGTAAACTCCCAATGCCTTCCAGTCTCCTTGCTAACGTGCAATCAAAAATAAAATGGATGACCTATTAAGATTATCCAACGGGACATTAAAAACTGTAACATCTTAAGTTTCACCGAGACGTGGCTGAACGAAGAAACAGACAATATAGAGCTGGCGGGATTTTCCATGCACCGGCAGAACAGAGACGCTACCTCTGGTAAGACGAGGGGTGGGGGTGTGTGTCTTTTTGTCAATAACAGCTGGTGTGCGATATCTAATATTAAAGAAGTCTCGAGGTATTGCTCGCCTGAGGTGGAGTACCTTACAATAAGTTGTCGACCACACTATCTACCAAGAGTTCTTATCTGTATTATTCGTAGCTGTCTATTTACCACCACAAAGCAAAGCAGGCACTAAGACCGCACTCAACCAACTCTATAAGGCTATAAGCAAAAAATTTAGAAAAAATATCCTAGACCACCTTTACTCCACACACAGAGATGCATACAAAGCTCTCACCCACCCTCCATTTGGAAAATCTGACCACAATTCTATCCTCCTGATTTCTGCTTACAAGCAAAAACCTAAAGCAGGAAGTACCAGTGACTCGCTCAATACGGAAGTGGTCAGATGACGCATATGCTACACTACAGGATTGTTTTGCTAGCACAGACTGGAATATGTTCTGGGATTCATCCAATAGCATTGAGGAATACACCACATCAGTCATCGGCTTCATCAATAAGTGCATCGATGACTTCATCCACACAGTGACTGTACGTACATATCTCAACCAGAAGCCATGGATTACAGGCAACATTCTCATCGAGCTAAAGGCTAGAGCTGGCACTTTCAAGGAGCGGGAGACTAATCTGGACACTTATAAGAAATCCCGCTATGCCCTCAGACGAACCATCAAACAAGCAAAGCATCAATACAGGATTAAGATTGAATCCTACTACACCGGCTCTGATGCTCGTCGGATGTGGCAGGGCTTGAAACTATTATGGACTACAAAGGGAAAACCAGACGCGAGCTGCCCAGTGAGGCAAGCCTACCAGACGACCTAAATGCCTTTTATGCTTGCTTCGAGGCAATCAACACTGACGCATGCACGAGAGCACCAGCTGTTCTGGATGACTGTGTTATAACCCTGTCGGTAGCCGACGTGAACAAAACCTTTAAACAGGTCAACATTCACAAAGCCGCTGGGCCAGACGGATTACCAGGATGTGTACTCAAAGCATGCGCAGACCAACTGTCAAGCGTCTTCACTGACATTTTCAACCTCTCCCTGACTGAGTCTGTAATACCTATGTGTTTCAAGTAGACTACCATAGTCCCTGTGCCCTAGGAAGCGGAGGTAACCTGCCTAAATGATTACCCACCCGTGGCACGCGCGTCGGTAGCCATGAAGTACTTTGAAAGGCTGGTCATGGCTCACATCAACAGCATCCTCCCGGACACCCTAGACCCACTCCAATTTGCATACCGCCCCAACAGATCCACAGATGACATAATCTCAATCGCACTCCACACCGCCCTTTCTCACCTGGACAAAAGAAAAACCTATGTGAGAATGCTGTTCATCGACTACAGCTCAGCGTTCAACACCATAGTGCCACCAACAGGCCCTCATTAACATCGACGGGGCTGTAGTGGAGCGGGTCAAGAGTTTCAAGTTCCTTGGTGTCCACATCACCAACGAACTATCATGGTCCAAACATGCCAAGACAGTCATGAAGAGGGCACGACAAAACTTTTTCCCCCTCAGGAGACTGAAAAGATTTGGCATGGGCCCCCAGATCCTCAAAAGGTTCTACAGCTGCACCATCGAGAGCATCCTGACCGGTTGCATCACCGCCTGGTATGGCAACTGCTCGGCATCTAACCGTAAGGCGCTACAGAGGGTAGTGCAAACGGCCCAGTACATCACTGGAACCAAGCTTCCTGCCAAGCTTCCATGCCAAGATCAGGACCCTAGACGGTACAATCAGGGTTGATCAGGACCCTAGACAGTACAATCAGGGTTGATCAGGACCCTAGACGGTACAATCAGGATGGATCAGGGCCCTAGAAGGTACAATCAGGATGCATCAGGGCCCTAGAAGGTACAATCAGGGTTGATCAGGACCCTAGAAGGTACAGTCAGGGTTGATCAGGACCCTAGACGGTACAATCAGGGTTGATCAGGATCCTAGACGGTACAGTCAGGGTTGATCAGGACCCTAGACAGTACAATCAGGGTTGATCAGGACCCTAGACGGTACAATCAGGATGGATCAGGGCCCTAGAAGGTACAATCAGAGTGATCAGGGCCCTAGAAGGTACAATCAGGGTTGATCAGGACCCTAGAAGGTACAGTCAGGGTTGATCAGCAGCCTAGACGGTACAATCAGGGTTGATCAGGACCCTAGACGGTACAGTCAGGGATGATCAGGACCCTAGACAGTACAATCAGCGTTGATCAGGACCCTAGACGGTACAATCAGGGTTGATCAGGACCCTAGACAGTACAATCAGGGTTGATCAGGACCCTAGACGGTACAATCAGAGTTGATCAGGGCCCTAGACAGTACAGTCAGGGTTGATCAGGACCCTAGACAGTACAATCAGGGTTGATCAGGACCCTAGACGGTACAATCAGGGTTGATCAGGACCCTAGACAGTACAATCAGGGTTGATCAGGACCCTAGACGGTACAATCAGGGTTGATCAGGACCCTAGACGGTACAATCAGGGTTGATCAGGACCCTAGACGGTACAATCAGGATTGATCAGGACCCTAGACGGTACAATCAGGATTGATCAGGACCCTAGACAGTACAATCAGGGTTGATCAGGACCCTAGACGGTACAATCAGGGTTGATCAGGACCCTAGACGGTACAATCAGGGTTGATCAGGACCCTAGACGGTACAATCAGGGTTGATCAGGACCCTAGACGGTACAGTCAGGGTTGATCAGGACCCTAGACGGTACAATCAGGGTTGATCAGGACCCTAGACGGTACAATCAGGCTTGATCAGGACCCTAGACATTACAATCAGGCTTGATCAGGACCCTAGACATTACAATCAGGGTTGATCAGGACCCTAGACATTACAATCAGGGTTGATCAGGACCCTAGACAGTACAATCAGGGTTGATCAGGACCCTAGACAGTACAATCAGGATTGATCAGGACCCTAGACAGTACAATCAGTTTTGATCAGGACCCTAGACAGTACAATCAGGGTTGATCAGGACCCTAGACAGTACAATCAGGGTTGCAAAATTCCGGTAACTTTCCCAAAATTCCCTGGTTTTCCAGAAATCCTGGATTCCCTCGTAATTTCAAGGATCTTCCAACCAGGATTTCTGGAAAACTGGGGAATTTGGGGACATTTACAGGAATTTTGCAACCCTAGATACAATGTTTTTAGTGTTTGTATCTTCTATTGTAGGATTACAGCTTTCATTCAGACAATAGAATATCATAGAATAGAAAACAGCATTGTCCAAGAAAAGAAAAATGTTAATTCAGAAGAAGTGAACTCTGTTTATTCTATTTCCATAGCTACAGCACACCCATTAGAGGAACTGAAAATAACCTCCATACACGGTTCAGAAAACATTTGGAAAAGGGCAGTTGTCTCACCCGACTATATCATTGCTCCTATCCCCCTGTAGAACCAGCAGTGATGACGATCAGTAGAGAGACTATTGCTTTTGTAGTCATGACTTTCTCCCTCCTCTCCGCCTTATTGGCTCTGACCCCGTGACCTGTGACCCCTGTAATAGACTGGGCCTGTCAGAGCACTTCCAGGTCGTTACAGAGGATCAGGGCCTGACTGACTAGACACCCCAGAAGTAATCAGCCGAGGGAGGGTGGATTAAAGGCAGGGAGATGACCAACAAAGGGCAGGCGGTCGAAACGCCATGGCAACTCTGTCTGAGCAGAGGAGACCAAAGGAGAGGAGTTAAGATCTGGGAGTTTTACACACTAGAACACAGGCATTAGCATAGGTGGGCACACATGCTCAGAACACACACATACAGTATGTCCAGCTCCATTCCAGGCATGGACAACATGACACTATTCCTAAATATGCAAACACACAACGCGCACGCACACACGCAAACCTTCCCCTGGACATACACCAGACAAGCCTGTCATATGTACACCTGCCACGCATGAACAGTGACAGACAGACAGACATACAACCCCATTATGACAAATCCTGCTGATTGGTACATTCCCTTCTTGGCAACCGTCCCTCCAGCGAGCCGGAATGATGGACCGGTGGAAATAGGAGCGGAGCGACGTTCCTTATGGTGTAAATAATGTGGACACCTCAGCCAGCAGCCCTCCAAATGAGCTTTCCGGGGGGGGGGGGGGTCTGCCCGCCGCATGACGCTTAAATTAAATGTCACGGCGGCGAGTGGGATGTCGTGGGTGTGGTGGTCGAGACAGCGAGGTAGAATGGATTAGAAGCCTGATTGGAAACCGGAATGAGATAATGAAGACAGAAGTTAATTCAGTTTTCAGCTGGGGAGGGGAAGGAGGGGGAAGGCAGGGTGCGTTCTCCTTGACAAAAAAACAGACTCAGACACTCAAAGCCTGTTAGAGGGAGGGAGGAGAGGGAGGGAGGAGAGGGAGGAGAGAGGGATGTAAGGAGGGGGACTGGAAACATCCCGCTGATTCACACTCAGTCAGCCCACTCCAAAACGTTCCTCTCATCGTATGACCAGACTAACATTAGATGACACTATATTTTTATGATGTATTATCTAGCGCCGATTATCTTCTTGTTCACTTTTGGTCCAGCAGGTCAGTTTATATGACGTAGATTTTGTACAACACCATCGTTAGTGGAAGAGGTTACACACTTATATATTATGAATGTCTTGGTGACCTAGTAAAACATGAATATCATTGATTACTGTCGACTTTGGTCAGACAGATTTCCCCTCTTGAACAGCCTCCAGAAGTCCCACGTCTGTCTTGTTATAATGGGTATAATGTAATACAGAAATATGGAATATAGAATGGGATCAAAGCGCACTCTGAATGGAATTAGACTCTGCTAACTGTCATCCTAATGGGCTCTTATGAATACAGCACAGACCCATTCACCCTCCTAGATAGAACTATTCTATTTCTATCCCCCTATGTACAGTTAGCATAGAACCCATTCACTTTTGGTTGAAACTAAAGTTTCAATGCCCTTTCTGCTAAAATAGACGTTTGTATGCACTCACTGTACTATAAGTCACTTTGGATAAAGCATCTGCTAAATAGCATATATTAATATGTATATATTATTGAATGTAGGGAGAATCACATTGTAGCCCTGAGCATTGCTCTGACATATGATCTGGCCATCCCATCAGTTTAATGAGACAACAGTCTATCTTCTCCTCCTCTCCCTCTTCCTAAATCACCCAGACCCACCTGTCATCTCACATCCCATCCCACCTCTCCTCCTCCCTCCCAATATTACAACCCCAAACACACACACACATCATTATATGAACTAGTAAACATGTAGGATTACTGCTTAGGGACCATGTTGTAGAGTTAGAGGGGGGTAGTTGGATTACTGCTTAGGGACCATGTTGTAGAGTTAGAGGGGGGTAGTTGGATTACTGCTTAGGGACCATGTTTTAGAGTTAGAGGGGGGTAGTTGGATCCCTGTGGAATCTCCCTGGACCCTCCCATGGGTGTCACCTGTCACGATACTAACACATTATGCACCAGGAGTGGATTGGGGAGCGGGTGAAATTATGTAATAATAACCCCAAACACACACCTGAGACTCTTAGCCCTGCACCCCTATTCCCCATACACACCCCTCCCACTCTATTAAAGAGATCACTTCTTCAATTAACCCTGCCTTAGCCGGGGGGGCTCGCTGGTGAAATGATGCAGAGTGTGTGTGTTTGCGTACACGTACGTGTGTTTGTGCACGGCTGGGATCAGCCCCTCTCCCAGTTATGTTAATTGAATCAATTTCTGTCGTGTTGAAAAGTAGGAGCCCATCTCTCTTTCTCTCAATCTCTCTCACACACACACACTCCCCCCTCGCCCCAGAAGAAGGGTATTATTGAAATGGGAGGCTGAGACGTCCCATCTCACACATAGTGATATACATCACCCCCGTTCACTACCACTAATCATATGTGTATGGGCTGATTAGATCACACAGGCCAATCACAAAGGCTTCCTGAGCATCCAATCATAGCTGTTCTAGATGGAGGATAAACACATTATGACGTGTGGATGGTGATTTGTATGGTGATCCGGGGTTTAGTGGCTGAGTGCCACATCTCTCTTCATTGGGGATTGTTATGTATTCAGAATGCACTTGGCAGAATCAGAATGCACTCATTGAGGATGGTGATTAGTCATTCTGCTCTCTCTCACTTTCTCTCTCTCTCTCCCGCTCTCTCTCTCTCTCTCCCTCTCTCGCTCTCTCTTTCTCTCTCTCTCTCTCTCTCCCTCTCTCTCTCTCTCTCTCTCTCTCTCTCTCTCTCTCTCTCTCTTTCTCTCTCTCTCTTTCCTCTCCTCTCCCTCTCTCGCTCTCTCTTACTCTCTCTCTCGCTCTCTCTTACTCTCTCTCTCGCTCTCTCTTTCTCTCTCCCGCTCTCTCTCCCGCTCTCTCTCTCTCGCTCTCTCTTTCGCTCTCTCTCTCTCTCTCTCTCTCTCTCCCTCTCTCGCTCTCTCTTTCTCTCCCGCTCTCTCTCTCTCGCTCTCTCTTTCTCTCTCTCTCTCTCCCGCTCTCTCTCCCGCTCTCTCTCCCGCTCTCTCTTTCGCTCTCTTTCGCTCTCTTTCGCTCTCTTTCGCTCTCTTTCGCTCTCTCTCTCTCTCTCTCTCTCTCTCTCTCTCTCTCTCTCTCTCCCGCTCTCTCTCTCTCTCTCTCCCGCTCTCTGCAGGTGCCTGATAACTCTGTGATGGCCCTGGTCCCCAAGCAGGTGACGGCCTACAACTCGGTCAACAACTCAACTGTGTCCAGAACCTCAGCCAGTAAATACGGTATGGATAATGTGACAATGTGTTTTTTTTATGTGTGTTTGTGTGTGAGAGAGAAAGAGAGAGAGAGAGAAGCACATTTCCGGCATATTTCCAGATTTCTCTCCTGGATAGGAGTGTCCTCCTGGAACTAAAACAATTATTCCCCCCCTCCATCTCCCAGCAGTCTGTGTGCCTGAGCGTTAAACAGGAAGAACTGTGTCCTTCTCATCGGAGTGGGATCCAGAGTCAGCACACACACTCACATGCACACATCAGCACACACACAGACGTTCACACCTACACACACACTGGGTATTCCCTGTTGCGAATGCACAAGCTCCATTGCCAGGATTTTAATAAAAAAACGTGGCTAAACAGCACCTTCTCCCTCTAAACCTTCACCACAGAAACCAACAGACTTCTCCTGCACACACTGTTCATCCCTCAAACTAACTGAGCTCCATATGTCACTAACAGATGTAAAGGCTCTGTTAACAATACCTGAACACATAGTAAAGTCTTCCATACATTAGCCACTGTTAACAATACCTGAACACATAGTAAAGTCTTCCATACATTAGCCACTATGAGCTGTTACACCTTAGTAATAGTGACAAAGCCCCAGAGGAGAAGAGGGACAGAACTGAGCCCAGGAGACAGGATAACAAGATTAGAGAGCAGGGAATTTAACAGACTAACAAAGAGAGGGAAGAGAAGAAAGAGAGCATTTGCAGTTTGCACTTTACTCCCCCCTGGGACTGGAGACAGATCTGTGTCCCAAATGGCACCCTACTCCCCATGTAGTGCACTACTTTGGACCAGAGCCCCATGGGGAATATGGTGAACTACATAGGGAATAGAGTACCATTTGGGATGCAGACAGACAGTGTCCCATCTAGCAGTGACTGTCTTGGTCTGGCCCTGTGTTCTCTTGAACCTTAGAAGAAGCCATCAAATCAAACCCTGATCAAAGGCAGCGCTGCCCGGACTCAAACACTCCAGACACATCAAATGACGGCTTTATTAGCCAGCTAGCACCTCATCTCCATACGCCATCTCACCGCCTCGCCTCCGTTCCTCCACTCAAATTAGACCAAAGAAAAAGGAGGGTGAGTGTGAAAGAGAAAGAGAGGGAACAGGACAGAGATAGAGAGAGAGATGGAGGAAGACAGAATGTCACACATCTCTTGACTTAGTTGGGGAATTGACTTCAAACGATGCCAGAGCCACTTCAGATGGGGGTGGGGGGGGACTTTGAACTGGACTGATCACAATGGAGAAGCACTGAGGAGAAGAGAGGATGATTCTAATGGAGCCAAAGGGGAGAGGGAGGGAGAAAGTGAGAGAAAATGAGGAAGGTGGAGAGAGGAGGAAATATGGAGGGATGATGAAAAAGAGGAACAGGGAGGGAGAAAGATGAAGAGGAAGTAGGGGAGAGAGGGATGGAAGGAGAAGGCTGAAAGTGATGGAGTGAGATGAAGCGCGTAGGAAAGGGATTTAGAGGGAGAAAGAGAAGGAGAAAGAGAGAGAGAAGGTGCCAGCTTCCTTTCTTAATCAAAACTGTGATATGTCATATGTCAGTATGGTAGTATGATATGTCAGTATGGTAGTATTTCAGTATGGACTGTGTGTGTGCGTGTGCGTGTGCGTGTGCATGTGTGTGTGTGTGTGTGTGTGTGTGTGTGTGTGTGTGTGTGTGTGTGTGTGTGTGTGTGTGTGTGTGTGTGTGTGTGTGTGTGTGTGTGTGTCTGTGCGGAGCGCTCCTTCTAGGGACTCCTTCCACTCCACCAAACGTGTCATCACACCCTATTACACCAGCACACTCAATAACACTCTGGAAGACGACCACCACTTTTATTATTACACACACACACACATGCACACACACACTCCAATCATTCCAAGTCAGTCAAGTTCCAGGAGTCAATATGCACACACACACTTTACCTGTTTTCTCTCTCTAGTACTTTACCCCTCCCTCTCCTCTCTTCCTCTCTCCCTCCATCATTCACTCTTCCTGCGTTTCTCTCTGGAAGGACAAATTGATTTCTGCAGCATCTGCCTTGGCAAAAACACACTTTATTTCACCGTCCTCTCCCTCGACCAACAGTCCTACTGATCAATTCTTTATTTCACCGTCCTCTCCCTCGACCAACAGTCCTACTGATCAATTCTTTATTTCACCGTCCTCTCCCTCGACCAACAGTCCTACTGATCAATTCTTTATTTCACCGTCCTCTCCCTCGACCAACAGACCTACTGATCAATTCTTTATTTCACCGTCCTCTCCCTCGACCAACAGACCTACTGATCAATTCTTTATTTCACCGTCCTCTCCCTCGACCAACAGGCCTACTGATCAATTCTTTATTTCACCGTCCTCTCCCTCGACCAACAGTCCTACTGATCAATTCTTTATTTCACCGTCCTCTCCCTCGACCAACAGACCTACTGATCAATTCTTTATTTCACCGTCCTCTCCCTCGACCAACAGGCCTACTGATCAATTCTTTATTTCACCGTCCTCTCCCTCGACCAACAGTCCTACTGATCAATTCTTTATTTCACCGTCCTCTCCCTCGACCAACAGACCTACTGATCAATTCTTTATTTCACCGTCCTCTCCCTCGACCAACAGGCCTACTGATCAATTCTTTATTTCACCGTCCTCTCCCTCGACCAACAGTCCTACTGATCAATTCTTTATTTCACCGTCCTCTCCCTCGACCAACAGTCCTACTGATCAATTATTTTCACACTGTGTAAACATTCATCGAGCCGGAGTGTTTTTAAATGTCATCGCCATTCTCGTCAAATGGGGAGGGCATATGAATATTTCATCTCGCCATACACCTGTTCGATGTTGTGTCCGTGAGTTGTGCCAAGGCGTATTCTACCTCCCGAGAGAGAAAGACGGCATGTAAAATGAACCACGTGCATGCTGTTGTAAAGGTTGTAATGTCCAGACTCAAAGGCTCGGTAGCTTGAAGCTTCTAACTGAACCCAGACAAACTATTGGAGCTTTGACCGAATTTGGCTTATTTGACATTGTATCCTTTAGAATAACTGTGTAGTATCCTTTAGAATAACTGTGTAGTATCCTTTAGAATAACTGTGTAGTATCCTTTAGAATGACTGTGTAGTATCCTTTAGAATAACTGTGTAGTATCCTTTAGAATGACTGTGTAGTATCCTTTAGAATAACTGTGTAGTATCCTTTAGAATGACTGTGTAGTATCCTTTAGAATGACTGTGTAGTATCCTTTAGAATAACTGTGTAGTATCCTTTAGAATAACTGTGTAGTATCCTTTAGAATATCTGTGTAGTATCCTTTAGAATATCTGTGTAGTATCCTTTAGAATAACTGTTTAGTATCCTTTAGAATAACTGTGTAGTATCCTTTAGAATAACTGTGTAGTATCCTTTAGAATAACTGTGTAGTATGGCTTGACCCCCTGTATTTTGTTTTGTCTGTCTTTGGTTTGTGTTGCGTCTGTCTTTTTTGTGTGTTGTCTATGTTGTCGTCTCTGACCATTTTCACTCGATTGCGGCGACCTGAACAGTACTGTGCTGGCTCAGATGTTTTCTTTACACATCCCCTCTGTTAGGTGTGTTGTCTCTCTATACTCTGCACCATATCCGCGGGAAGTAGGGAGGCTGAGGGTGCTGTAGCACCTCCTAATAATACAAACTAATTCAAAACTCCTGTATTAGCAGACCGATATAGCCGTCTGTAGCGCAGATCTCCCAAAAATATTTCACCAAGATGGTTGTTTTTTTTGCCACCCCGTTTGGCGAATGAAACGCAGCACCCCCACCCCCAAACATCTTCCCGCGGCTCCACTGTCTATACTATGTCTGTGCTGATCATGTTATATTTCCATAGTCTGCTACAGTATGTCCACTGGTTTCTGCTTCATCTCTGTGTCATATCCTGATGTTGTTCTTTACGTTCCACAGAGAATATGATCAAGTACACAGGGAGCCCCGACAGCCTGCGCTCGCGCACGCCCATGATCACGCCCGACCTGGAGAGCGGGGTCAAGGTGTGGCACCTGGTAAAGAACCACGAACACGGGGACCAGAAGGAGGGAGACCGCGGCTCCAAGATGGTCTCTGAGATATACCTGACCAGGCTGCTGGCCACTAAGGTGAGTTATCACATGAACGCACACACACACCTACACTAGAGGAAGTCATTTCAGGTGAGGAATATTATTCAAATATAATATTATTCCTCGTCTCCTGTAGGCTCTGAGACCTAAGTGAAAGTATGCAGATGTATATTGTGTCTTTCAGACCTCAGCAGCATATCTAATGATAGAGGTGACACACAAAGGTACAACCTGTAAAGGCTTTTTCTGTAGACAGAGATGTTATCTGGTGAAAAACAGAAATGGAAGTGGCCGTAAAATGAGTCTCTTTGAGCATGCCAGGGCGCTATTGCCCCTCAGAAAATCAGTTAATTTGGTTTGGAGGGAATCGTGACTTTGATCCCGCTGCTCAATAGGAATTACCAATCCACTTGCTAATGATGCGCCTCCTTTACATCACACATGCTTTCTTCCAGAGAGGGAGAGAGGGAGTCAGGAAGAGAGAGGAGAGGAGAGGGAGAGAGGGAGTCAGGAAGAGAGAGGAGAGGGAGAGAGGGAGTCAGGAAGAGAGAGGAGAGGGAGAGAGGGAGTCAGGAAGAGAGAGGAGAGGGAGAGAGGGAGTCAGGAAGAGAGAGGAGAGGGAGAGAGGGAGTCAGGAAGAGAGAGGAGAGGAGAGGGAGAGAGGGAGTCAGGAAGAGAGAGGAGAGGGAGAGAGGGAGTCAGGAAGAGAGAGGAGAGGAGAGGGAGAGAGGGAGTCAGGAAGAGAGAGGAGAGGGAGAGAGGGAGTCAGGAAGAGAGAGAGGAAAGAAGGCAAGATCCTGGCGTGTGGTGTTGTTGTAATTTGTGACCATTCCGTGCTCTTTGTGTAGTGGTTCAGACAGACAACACTCTGCCTGCTTTTCTGGTTCTATAATGGGAGTGCTTAGTGGCAGGATTCACACACACACACATCACAGAGTTGTTGGCAGAGATGGCTGAGGAGGCAACAGAGATATGGAGAGAGAGTGTTGTCTGTCATTTCTCTGGCGTGTGCTGTGATTGCCAGTGAGCAGTCACTGTGGAGCTGTGTAATGAATATGGCAAACGCTCTCTCTATGAAGCACATGTACCAGAGCCACAGTCTAACACGCTTAGACAGGCAAAAACAGTCAGTCAGCTACACACACACACATAATACACACACCCACATAAAACACACACACACTGAGCAATGCTGTATTTACCTGTGATGACCCTGGTCAGGGGGGAATGTGGTGCAGAGACGGCGTGTCATATTTACAGATGGAGTGTTTTTGTGAAGTAATCGGTTTATCTTGGGGTCCATCTCTCTTGTTGAGGTATGACTGGGCCGACAGCCATGTAATTGACTGCGTTTGACTTTCACCTCGCCAATAAATACAGTCGGTCGGCCTGGCGCTGACGTCCCCCATTTTAGGTCCATCAGTGTCACTCTGATGGGGGGCAAAGGGCTTATTTCTTGATTGCGTTCTCTTTTCTTCTCTCTCTGTTTGTGACAACACCAGCACCCCTTCACCCACTCAGTGTTTGCTGTTTTGTTTTCTGTCCTCATCCTAAATGACAGGGTAGTTCTGATGCAGGCAGCACTCTGTCCTCATCCTAAATGACAGGGTAGTTCTGATGCAGGCAACACTCTGTCCTCATCCTAAATGACAGGGTAGTTCTGATGCAGGCAACACTCTGTCCTCATCCTAAATGACAGGGTAGTTCTGATGCAGGCAACACTCTGTCCTCATCCTAAATGACAGGGTAGTTCTGATGCAGGCAACACTCTGTCCTCATCCTAAATGACAGGGTAGTTCTGATGCAGGCAACACTCTGTCCTCATCCTAAATGACAGGGTAGTTCTGATGCAGGCAACACTCTGTCCTCATCCTAAATGACAGGGTAGTTCTGATGCAGGCAGCACTCTGTCCTCATCCTAAATGACAGGGTAGTTCTGATGCAGGCAGCACTCTGTCCTCATCCTAAATGACAGGGTAGTTCTGATGCAGGCAACACTCTGTCCTCATCCTAAATGACAGGGTAGTTCTGATGCAGGCAGCACTGTCTGTCTGTCTGTCATCCTAAATGACAGGGTAGTTCTGATGCAGGCAGCACTGTCTGTCCTCATCCTAAATGACAGGGTAGTTCTGATGCAGGCAGCACTGTCTGTCCTCATCCTAAATGACAGGGTAGTTCTGATGCAGGCAGCACTCTGTCCTCATCCTAAATGACAGGGTAGTTCTGATGCAGGCAGCACTCTGTCCTCATCCTAAATGACAGGGTAGTTCTGATGCAGGCAGCACTCTGTCCTCATCCTAAATGACAGGGTAGTTCTGATGCAGGCAGCACTCTGTCCTCATCCTAAATGACAGGGTAGTTCTGATGCAGGCAACACTCTGTCCTCATCCTAAATGACAGGGTAGTTCTGATGCAGGCAGCACTCTGTCCTCATCCTAAATGACAGGGTAGTTCTGATGCAGGCAACACTCTGTCCTCATCCTAAATGACAGGGTAGTTCTGATGCAGGCAACACTCTGTCCTCATCCTAAATGACAGGGTAGTTCTGATGCAGGCAACACTCTGTCCTCATCCTAAATGACAGGGTAGTTCTGATGCAGGCAACACTCTGTCCTCATCCTAAATGACAGGGTAGTTCTGATGCAGGCAACACTCTGTCCTCATCCTAAATGACAGGGTAGTTCTGATGCAGGCAACACTCTGTCCTCATCCTAAATGACAGGGTAGTTCTGATGCAGGCAACACTCTGTCCTCATCCTAAATGACAGGGTAGTTCTGATGCAGGCAACACTCTGTCCTCATCCTAAATGACAGGGTAGTTCTGATGCAGGCAACACTCTGTCCTCATCCTAAATGACAGGAAAGTTCTGATGCAGGCAACACTCTGTCCTCATCCTAAATGACAGGGTAGTTCTGATGCAGGCAACACTCTGTCCTCATCCTAAATGACAGGGTAGTTCTGATGCAGGCAGCACTCTGTCCTCATCCTAAATGACAGGGTAGTTCTGATGCAGGCAGCACTCTGTCCTCATCCTAAATGACAGGGTAGTTCTGATGCAGGCAACACTCTGTCCTCATCCTAAATGACAGGGTAGTTCTGATGCAGGCAGCACTGTCTGTCTGTCTGTCATCCTAAATGACAGGGTAGTTCTGATGCAGGCAGCACTGTCTGTCCTCATCCTAAATGACAGGGTAGTTCTGATGCAGGCAGCACTGTCTGTCCTCATCCTAAATGACAGGGTAGTTCTGATGCAGGCAGCACTCTGTCCTCATCCTAAATGACAGGGTAGTTCTGATGCAGGCAGCACTCTGTCCTCATCCTAAATGACAGGGTAGTTCTGATGCAGGCAGCACTCTGTCCTCATCCTAAATGACAGGGTAGTTCTGATGCAGGCAGCACTCTGTCCTCATCCTAAATGACAGGGTAGTTCTGATGCAGGCAACACTCTGTCCTCATCCTAAATGACAGGGTAGTTCTGATGCAGGCAGCACTCTGTCCTCATCCTAAATGACAGGGTAGTTCTGATGCAGGCAACACTCTGTCCTCATCCTAAATGACAGGGTAGTTCTGATGCAGGCAACACTCTGTCCTCATCCTAAATGACAGGGTAGTTCTGATGCAGGCAACACTCTGTCCTCATCCTAAATGACAGGGTAGTTCTGATGCAGGCAACACTCTGTCCTCATCCTAAATGACAGGGTAGTTCTGATGCAGGCAGCACTCTGTCCTCATCCTAAATGACAGGGTAGTTCTGATGCAGGCAACACTCTGTCCTCATCCTAAATGACAGGGTAGTTCTGATGCAGGCAACACTCTGTCCTCATCCTAAATGACAGGGTAGTTCTGATGCAGGCAACACTCTGTCCTCATCCTAAATGACAGGGTAGTTCTGATGCAGGCAGCACTCTGTCCTCATCCTAAATGACAGGGTAGTTCTGATGCAGGCAACACTCTGTCCTCATCCTAAATGACAGGGTAGTTCTGATGCAGGCAGCACTCTGTCCTCATCCTAAATAACAGGGTAGTTCTGATGCAGGCAGCACTCTGTCCTCATCCTAAATGACAGGGTAGTTCTGATGCAGGCAACACTCTGTCCTCATCCTAAATGACAGGGTAGTTCTGATGCAGGCAACACTCTGTCCTCATCCTAAATGACAGGGTAGTTCTGATGCAGGCAACACTCTGTCCTCATCCTAAATGACAGGGTAGTTCTGATGCAGGCAGCACTCTGTCCTCATCCTAAATAACAGGGTAGTTCTGATGCAGGCAGCACTCTGTCCTCATCCTAAATAACAGGGTAGTTCTGATGCAGGCAGCACTCTGTCCTCATCCTAAATGACAGGGTAGTTCTGATGCAGGCAGCACTCTGTCCTCATCCTAAATGACAGGGTAGTTCTGATGCAGGCAGCACTCTGTCCTCATCCTAAATAACAGGGTAGTTCTGATGCAGGCAGCACTCTGTCCTCATCCTAAATGACAGGGTAGTTCTGATGCAGGCAGCACTCTGTCCTCATCCTAAATGACAGGGTAGTTCTGATGCAGGCAGCACTCTGTCCTCATCCTAAATAACAGGGTAGTTCTGATGCAGGCAGCACTCTGTCCTCATCCTAAATGACAGGGTAGTTCTGATGCAGGCAGCACTCTGTCCTCATCCTAAATGACAGGGTAGTTCTGATGCAGGCAGCACTCTGTCCTCATCCTAAATAACAGGGTAGTTCTGATGCAGGCAACACTCTGTCCTCATCCTAAATAACAGGGTAGTTCTGATGCAGGCAGCACTCTGTCCTCATCCTAAATGACAGGGTAGTTCTGATGCAGGCAGCACTCTGTCCTCATCCTAAATGACAGGGTAGTTCTGATGCAGGCAGCACTCTGTCCTCATCCTAAATGACAGGGTAGTTCTGATGCAGGCAACACTCTGTCCTCATCCTAAATGACAGGGTAGTTCTGATGCAGGCAGCACTCTGTCCTCATCCTAAATGACAGGGTAGTTCTGATGCAGGCAGCACTCTGTCCTCATCCTAAATGACAGGGTAGTTCTGATGCAGGCAGCACTCTGTCCTCATCCTAAATGACAGGGTAGTTCTGATGCAGGCAACACTCTGTCCTCATCCTAAATGACAGGGTAGTTCTGATGCAGGCAGCACTCTGTCCTCATCCTAAATGACAGGGTAGTTCTGATGCAGGCAGCACTCTGTCCTCATCCTAAATGACAGGGTAGTTCTGATGCAGGCAACACTCTGTCCTCATCCTAAATGACAGGGTAGTTCTGATGCAGGCAGCACTCTGTCCTCATCCTAAATGACAGGGTAGTTCTGATGCAGGCAGCACTCTGTCCTCATCCTAAATGACAGGGTAGTTCTGATGCAGGCAACACTCTGTCCTCATCCTAAATGACAGGGTAGTTCTGATGCAGGCAACACTGTCTGTCTGTCATCCTAAATGACAGGGTAGTTCTGATGCAGGCAGCACTCTGTCCTCATCCTAAATGACAGGGTAGTTCTGATGCAGGCAGCACTGTCTGTCTGTCATCCTAAATGACAGGGTAGTTCTGATGCAGGCAGCACTGTCTGTCTGTCATCCTAAATGACAGGGTAGTTCTGATGCAGGCAGCACTGTCTGTCTGTCATCCTAAATGACAGGGTAGTTCTGATGCAGGCAGCACTGTCTGTCTGTCATCCTAAATGACAGGGTAGTTCTGATGCAGGCAGCACTGTCTGTCTGTCATCCTAAATGACAGGGTAGTTCTGATGCAGGCAGCACTGTCTGTCTGTCATCCTAAATGACAGGGTAGTTCTGATGCAGGCAGCACTGTCTGTCTGTCATCCTAAATGACAGGGTAGTTCTGATGCAGGCAACACTCTGTCCTCATCCTAAATGACAGGGTAGTTCTGATGCAGGCAACACTCTGTCCTCATCCTAAATGACAGGGTAGTTCTGATGCAGGCAGCACTGTCTGTCTGTCATCCTAAATGACAGGGTAGTTCTGATGCAGGCAACACTCTGTCCTCATCCTAAATGACAGGGTAGTTCTGATGCAGGCAGCACTCTGTCCTCATCCTAAATGACAGGGTAGTTCTGATGCAGGCAGCACTCTGTCCTCATCCTAAATGACAGGGTAGTTCTGATGCAGGCAACACTCTGTCCTCATCCTAAATGACAGGGTAGTTCTGATGCAGTTGGCGTTCCAATTAACTCACGCAGCTGAACAATTTGTTTGTTTGTTTGTTAAACTCTGTCTGTAAACACGCTGGATGATTCAGAATCCATTGAAGAGCTTGAACGATTCATTGACGAGAGATACTTACGAACTCTTAGAAATATGTCGCTAGCTTCGGAGGACTCAAGCATTGTTAAGGACAACCAACCCAATCAACAAAACAAACCAAAATCAGGTTGGACAATTGGTATCAACGATGGAACCAAACCATCCCCTAGTAAGAGGGCGCGTGTGGGGAGAGGTGTATTGATATGGATGTTGACTTGTTAAAATCCATCAATGAAAGGCTTGCCAAACTTGATATCTTGGATATATTACGAGAGGACATCAATGCATTCTGTGCTAGTCTAGAATTCAGCCAACGTCAGATTGATGATCTAAGGAAAGAGAACACAGAGCTGAAAGGTAATGTAGACTCTATTCATAGCAAGGTGGAGGTGGTACAAAGGGAGAACAAACAACTTAAAGAAACCTTGCTTGATGTACAGTGTCGATCAATGCGGGACAATCTAATATTTTCAGGGATACCGGAGAATGACAACAGCAGAGGCTGTGAGGACACAGTCCGAGATTTTATGTCAACTCAACTAAAACTGCCCACTGATGTTGTGCGTGATGTCACTTTCTCCAGAGTCCATAGAATAGGTAAGACCTCTGGAAATAGGCCACGGGCTATTATTGCATGTTTTGACAAAATTAAGCAAAAGGAAATGACGAAGAACATGGGCAGAGAACTCAGAAACACTGATTTTGGAATGAATGATCACTTCCCCACCGAGATCAATGAAAGGAGAAAAAAACTATATCCCATCATGAAGGAAAAACGTTGCCTGAATCAACGAGTCTCCATGGTGGTGGATAAACTTTATATCAACGGGCAATTGTATCGGGACTCTAGAGTAACTCCCTGGCTATTTTAATTTAATGTTCAAATTTGAGTTTGTATGTTGTAGTGTATCATGACAACTTCAACTATAACGAATACATTCTCTATTGATCTTCACTTGACAAGGAAAGGGTTGCATATAGCTCAGGTTAATGTATGTAGCCTTCCTAACAAAATACATGAGGTTTTTAACTTGGTCAAGATAAATAATATTCATATTTTGGCCTTGACCGAAACGCATTTAGATGCATCTGTAAATGATGGGCAAATTAACATTCATGGATATAGTCTACTTAGAAGGGACAGGAATAGGAATGGTGGGGGTGTAGCACTGTATATTCAGAATCAGATACCTTTTAAGAGGAGGGATGACCTTAATGTATGTCAAGTAGAGGCACTATGGGCTCAGGTACATCTGCCTCACCAGGCAGCCATATTGGTGGGATGTGTGTATAGACCTCCTAGCTCTAAGGTGTCCTATTTGGATGACTTATGTACTGGGTTTGACAAGGCCACAGATAGCAACAGAGATGTATTTATCTTGGGTGATTTTAATATAAATTGGAAGGATCACAATAATTTGAATAGAACAAAATTGATGAGATATGCTGAGAACTGTGGTTTGAAACAAATGGTTAATGATACAACTAGATCATCAATTAAGTTGGGTCATCGTTCAGACACATGCATTGATCTGATTTTCTGTAATATACCATCGCAATGCTTAAAAGCCAGATCAATGCCAGTGGGCTGGACAGACCATAATATTGTGACCATAACCATGAACACCAAGGTTCCAAAGAAACCCCCTAGGATTGTGGTCAAGAGAAATTTTAAAACATTTAATTATGAGCTATTTCTAAATGATTTGGCTGCTGTACCCTGGGAGCTGATTTATCTAGAGGATGATTTAAATCACGCTACAGAATGTTTTATTGATTTGCTCACTGAGTTTATGGACCATCATGCCCCCATAAGAAAGAGTACAGTTGGTGCTCGTCCATCTCCATGGATTGATGATGAACTGGGTGAGGCTTTTTCTCAAAGAAATATGTTAAAAGTCTTAGCAGCCAAATCAAAATCAGAAATTGATGAACAGAATTATAGAACATTGCGTAATTATGCAGTTAAATTGAATCGAAGGAAAAAAAAGGTATTTTTCAACAATGCTTTTATTGATTGTAAAAATGATTCTAAAAAGGTATGGAATACAGTTAAGGGTTTACTTGGTACATCTATCTCATCATGCCCATCTAGTGTGGAGGTTGATAGGAGAATAATAACAAAACCAGTTGATATTGCCAATCATTTTGCAGATTTTTTCACAAAGAAAATTAATTTACTGAGCAACAATGTAAACATACATTCTTCCAAACAAGCTATTGTCCAATGGATTGATGATCATATTATGAGCAACAAGATCTGCTCTTTTAGTCTGCAAACGGTGTCAGTGGAGGAGGTGTTAAACCTTTTGAAGTCATTACCTGATGGGAAATCTACAGGTTATGATCTTATGGACAATTTTTTGCTTCGCTGTGCTGCTCCCCAGATTGCAGTTCCACTGAGATACATATTTAATTGGTCACTGGAAAAGGGGATGTTTGCAAATGTATGGAAGCATGCTAAACTTTGTCCTATTCCAAAAGACTGCAAAGAACCCGCTACTCCTGCCAATAGTCGACCAATTAGTCTACTCCCTACACTCAGTAAGATATTGGAGGGTATTGTGAGTAGACAAATATGGGAGTACATGGAAAATAATGATCTAATTACAGCCAATCAGCATGCTTATCGCAAAAATCATTCAACTACCACTGCATTGGTTGACATGACTGACCAGTGGCTCAATGCTATGGATAATGGGTTTGTGGGGGTACTATTTTTAGATTTCAGTGCAGCATTTGATTTAGTGGATCATGAGATAATTTTAACAAAATTAATGCATTATGGTTTTAAGGAGGTAGCATTGAATTGGGTACAGTCATATCTAACTGACAGGAAACAGTCCACTTATATCAATGGTTCATTTTCTTCCCCTCATGCTTTAAACTGTGGAATACCGCAGGGCAGCTGCCTTGGGCCACTTCTTTATTTAATATATACCAACGACCTTTCCTATGCCCTAGCTGAAACTCAAGCTACTATATTTGCAGATGATACTACAATTTATGCAGCAGGACAATCGGTTCAACAGGTACAGCAAGCTTTACAAGGAGATTTGGAGAATATTAGGGAGTGGGTTTGCCAGAATAAACTTGTTTTAAACACTAAGAAAACCAAAGTTATGTTGGTCTGTTCCACTAGGAAAAGGCCAAAACAGCATGGGATACAATTAAGTATGGGAGGAGTACAAATTGAAGAAGTGGCAGAAACCAAACTATTAGGAGTGCAGCTAGACAACTGCTTATCATGGTCATCTCAAATAACTAATCTATGTAAAAAATAATTATTAAAACAGCATGCATAATCAGAAGGATAGCTAAATATTTATCAGGAAAAATTCTTAAGCAAATAACACAAGCTTTAATTGAGAGTCAAGTGAACTACTGTTCTGTGGTCTGGGGAAATGCATCATCAAGTGAAGTTAGGAGGCTGCAGATTGCACAGAACAAAGCAGCAAGGATTGTTTTACGGTGGAGATATGGTTTTTCTGTTGCAGTCATACGCAATGTTCTTGGTTGGTCATCAATCGACAAGATAATTGAAAAAAACATGCTTATTTTATTTCATAATATACATCATTTAAAACGGCCAAGTACAATTCACAACGGTAATCAGTTGGTAAGAGACAGACATTCAGTAAATACTAGGAATAGATTGTCCACCATCTATGCGTTATCCAGACAGAAAAGAGAAATAGGCCAAAGAACATTTCGATTTAGAGCAATAAAGAAATGGAATAAATTAACTGAGCAAACCAGAAACCTTTCAATATATAAATTTAAACATTATTTTAAAACAATTTAAATATAATACACAGAAATGTTGTGGGATTACAGTAGATGAAGAATTCATATTTTTTAGATTGATTATTTATTGGTTTATTACGTTAGTATATTATGTATGTTTGTAATAGTGTGTTATATGTGAAAATGTGTTCGTATATAAATTGTATTTTAATATTTAAGGACTCTTGGAAGATTAGTCCAAATGGGGACTAAAAGAGATCCAAATCAAATCAAATCAAACACTGTCTGTCTGTCATCCTAAATGACAGGGTAGTTCTGATGCAGGCAGCACTGTCTGTCTGTCATCCTAAATGACAGGGTAGTTCTGATGCAGGCAGCACTGTCTGTCTGTCTGTCATCCTAAATGACAGGGTAGTTCTGATGCAGGCAGCACTGTCTGTCCTCATCCTAAATGACAGGGTAGTTCTGATGCAGGCAGAACTGTCTGTCTGTCATCCTAAATGACGGGGTAGTTCTGATGCAGGCAGCACTGTCTGTCTGTCATCCTAAATGACAGGGTAGTTCTGATGCAGGCAACACTGTCTGTCCTCATCCTAAATGACAGGGTAGTTTTGATGCAGGCAACACTGTCTGTCCTCATCCTAAATGACAGGGTAGTTCTGATGCAGGCAACACTGTCTGTCTGTGAGGCTAGATTCTAGATTACACATTGTCTTTAAACTGCAGTGTAATGATGGGCTAGGTTTCAGTTTCCGTGTGTGTGTGTGTGTGTGTGTGTGTGTGTGTGTGTGTGTGTGTGTGTGTGTGTGTGTGTGTGTGTGTGTGTGTTCAGTGGGCTGTAATGGCAGCTCGTGCTCTCAGGGGACAGATGAAGGACTATCATGAGGTTGTCTGTCTGTGGGATTCCTTACTCACACACACACACACACACACACACACACATATATAACACACACACACACACTACATGTATAACAGCCTCCCTGCCACTAAACTGTCTCCACGACTACACAGGTTTGAGGAAGAAATGTATATTTTCATCTTCATAGGCAAATGATAAGCTGTCAGAATTGTGGGACATGGTAGAATCACGGCTGTGATTGTCAGCTAACTGGATTCTCCTCTCACTCCCCCTCCCTCTCTTCTCTCTGACTCAGTCACCGCTCCACCCAAATTGGGATTTTTATTTGCCGCTTGTGCACACCTCATCTGACACACTGCGCCCTTGTGGCTCTTTCCAGATAGGCTTCCCTCACTCTCGCTTTTTTTCATTCTGTCCTCTTCTCTTCTCCCCCTCGCATTCTACCAGCTCATTCGTTACAAGTGGATTAGATTTTCTCTTTCTATCTATCTCGTTCTCCCTCTTCTCTCCTCCTTAAAGACGAGAACATTAAATCAAATTAGGGTCAATGGTGCAGTGTGTGAGCTAATCCCTCCACACAGAGAGGCTTAGGAGATGCTCCTCCTGTTCCCAGATATTATTAAATGTGAACTGTGAAAAAACTATTTCCCATCAAAGGCCAGAGATTTAGGACCAGGGAGAGCTAGAGAGAGAGAGGGGGGAGAGAGAGAGGGGGAGAGAGAGAGGGGGGAGAGAGAAAACACATCAGGAAACACCATCAGATACACAGGATAAAACACACTCTCAGTCAGATCCACACACCACCAGAGGCTGGTGAAGGGAGGATGGCTCATAATAATGGCTGGAATGGTATCAAACACATGGAAACCATGGAAACCATGAGTTTGTGTCGGTAACACTTTACTTGACACCCAGCGTCAGGACACGTTATGACACGGTCATAACCATGTCATAATATCTGACGTAACATGTCATAACCTGTTATAATATGGTCATAACACTGTCATGACATTTTGACCTGTTGTGACATATATTGTGTTATTTTATGGCTGGTTATGACACCTACATAAGAGTGTCAAAACCTACCACACAAGGAAAAACATTCCATTACATCATAGCCTAAGTATTTTTTTATTGACAGTAGTAAATTATCATTGTAATTGCATACAAATTGATGTCAGAAATACACCTGCCCCAATGCTCTGTTGCTGATGACTGGGATGAATTTAGGAGATTTCAGGAGCAGGACAAGACATCCTCTTTTTGACAGATGACTGATATAAAGGCATGTACGTGATAGGCCTATCTGGCTTATATGATTATGATGGTCATAATGCTTCTTGACAGTGTCATAAAGTTATTTAAAATATGATGAATAAAAGATGACTGTAAAGAATTCATTACAACAACAAAGGATTTAAGAAACAAACTTTAAAACTTCTTGGCAGGGAAAAAACTCATTTGAATCATTGTGGGTTTTGACACTCTTATGTAGGTGTTATAACCAGCCATAAAATAACGCAATATATGTCACAACAGGTGTAAATATATTGGTCTTGACAGTGTTATAACCATATTATGACAGGTTATGTCAGCTATTATGACATGGTTATGACTGTCATAACATGTTATGACACATCGGGAACACTTTACTTGAAACCCAGTGTCTGATACCGATGTGTTTGATACCGATGTGTCTGATACCGATGTGTTTGATACCGATGTATTTGATACCGATGTGTCTGATACCGATGTGTTTGATACCGATGTGTTTGATACCGATGTGTTTGATACCGATGTGTCTGATACCGATGTGTCTGATACCGATGTGTCTGATACCGATGTGTTTGATACCGATGTGTCTGATACCGATGTGTCTGATACCGATGTGTCTGATACCGATGTGTTTGATACCGATGTGTTTGATACCGATGTGTCTGATACCGATGTGTTTGATACCGATGTGTTTGATACCGATGTGTTTGATACCAGTGTTGCAGACACCTGTTGCCATTCTCCCTGTCTCTGTGTGTGTTGTCTGTCGCTCACTGCTGATCTCTCTGCTTCCACAGGGCACTTTACAGAAGTTTGTGGACGACCTGTTTGAGACCATCTTCAGCACGGCCCACCGAGGCAGCGCCCTGCCCCTGGCCATCAAGTACATGTTTGACTTCCTGGATGAGCAGGCTGACAAGCACAGCATCCATGACCCGCATGTCAGACACACATGGAAAAGCAACTGGTGAGACACTGGAGACGTCTGGCCTTTCCTGTTGTTTTACTGTGTACTGTGCTAAAACAGGTTAACATTGGAAGTGTACGGCAACCTCCACACACACACACACACACACACACACACACACACACACACACACACACACACACACACACACACACACACACATAGGTAGTCAGATACACACACATACATGGGTAGAAACACAGACACATGTATACACACACACACACACACACACGGAAGTTTATCATGCTTACGGAATGAACCATGGAGTGTGTGAACAATCTTCATTAAATCCAATGACGAAGAGCTAATCCCACAGGCAACCAATCAGGGCAGCCGACTCTGACATTACCATGGTTACCGACTGGGACCGAGCCGCCCGTAGTCGCCAGGGCGAGGAAACCAGGGGAGGCTAGGTGAAGGAAGTGGACTCCAAATGAATATCCTCTGATTAATTTAGACCCGTGTCCCCATCCTGAAGGGGTGGCAGGGTTAAATAACCTGGAGTGGATTAGAATGAGGGAGAGAGGAGGAGAGGAGGAGAGGAGGGGGTGGAGGAGAAGAGGAAATGGACTCAGTGGGAGTTAAACACCACGCTAATAACTCATTAGCCCCTGGCCTTTGCCATGGTCCCATCATGCATCACTCAGCTCCGGCCCAAAGGACCATGGGGCTGGGAATTGATTTGTGGGGCAGTCGGCCGGAGGAGAGTGGAGAGAGAGGGGGAAAGAGAGACTATTTACTTCATGGTCCTAATTTGTATCCTTCCCAGTGTCTGCGTTATTGCACCATTTGCAAAAGAGCGTGTTAAGTGTTTTCCAAGAGCTCTGTAGGTCGCTCTTACAATAGACATTAATGGAATCACTCTCGCAAGAGGGGAAACGTTAAACAGTTATTTATCATAACACACTGGTAACGCTTACACAACGCTTAGTGCCTACTGCTGATTCCACTGTCAGGGAGATCCAGGTCCTCTCTCTGCATGGGGGCTTTCTGCTTGTTTGTTTGTGAGTGTGTGTGTGTGCATGTGAGAAAGTGTGTGTGTGCGTGACTGTCCGTTAATGTGCAGGCGTATGTGCGTGTCTGTCTTTCTGTCTGTGTGTGCATGTGTATCCACCTCTGAGTGTTACTAAAGACTGCATTCTGTTAGAACCAAACACTGATCCATTCAGAGTGATACTACAACAGGTCCAGTCATCATCACACAGCCCATTAAATACACCCAGCCAGCTCAGAGCACCATGTCCCCTGTTCTACACCAAGCAGTGGTGACCTATCCTTCAAACCAGATTATTAAATACACCCAGCCAGCTCAGAGCACCATGTCCCCTGTTCTACACCAAGCAGTGGTGACCTATCCTTCAAACCAGATTATTAAATACACCCAGCCAGCTCAGAGCACCATGTCCCCTGTTCTACACCAAGCAGTGGTGACCTATCCTTCAAACCAGATTATTAAATATACCCAGCCAGCTCAGAGCACCATGTCCCCTGATCTACACCAAGCAGTGGAGACCTATCCTTCAAACCAGATGATTAAATACACCCAGCCAGCTCAGAGCACCATGTCCCCTGTTCTACACCAAGCAGTGGTGACCTATCCTTCAAACCAGATTATTAAATACACCCAGCCAGCTCAGAGCACCATGTCCCCTGTTCTACACCAAGCAGTGGAGACCTATCCTTCAAACCAGATGATTAAATACACCCAGCCAGCTCAGAGCACCATGTCCCCTGTTCTACACCAAGCAGTGGTGACCTATCCTTCAAACCAGATTATTAAATACACCCAGCCAGCTCAGAGCACCATGTCCCCTGTTCTACACCAAGCAGTGGTGACCTATCCTTCAAACCAGATTATTAAATACACCCAGCCAGCTCAGAGCACCATGTCCCTTGTTCTACACCAAGCAGTGGTGACCTATCCTTCAAACCAGATGATTAAATACACCCAGCCAGCTCAGAGCACCATGTCCCCTGTTCTACACCAAGCAGTGGAGACCTATCCTTCAAACCAGATTATTAAATACACCCAGCCAGCTCAGAGCACCATGTCCCCTGTTCTACACCAAGCAGTGGTGACCTATCCTTCAAACCAGATTATTAAATACACCCAGCCAGCTCAGAGCACCATGTCCCCTGTTCTACACCAAGCAGTGGTGACCTATCCTTCAAACCAGATTATTCTCTGCCCTGTGTAATTCTCCAGCAGCAGAGATAGATTGAAATAATCCATCCTAACCTGAGATTGAAATTGAGAGACACACAGCTGTGTGTGGTTTCCAAGAAACAATCCTGTCATTGTCATGTCTCTGGATGAGAGTCTAGACCTTTTTCTGTAATGCAGTTATTCATAGATATGTAGACCATGTTAGTAGACTGAATTAATGTGAGGTTTAGGTATAATAGTTCCTCATTAAGGCAGTTTTTATTTATTTAGGGGTCGATAATAGTCTATTTTCCTGTCAGCCATATTGTTTGATTCCCAGAAGCAGGCTGGTACAGGAAGAGCCTCTAACAGACAGACCTTTCATCATCACTCAGTCCAGTGCATGGTGGACTGTGTATTATCCACCATAGTTGACTGTGTGATCATCCACCATAGTTGACTGTGTAATTATCCACCATAGTTGACTGTGTAATTATCCACCATAGTTGACTGTATAATCATCCACCATAGTTGACTGTGTGTCATCCACCATAGTTGGCTGTGTAATCATCCACCATAGTTGACTGTTAATTATCCACCATAGTTGACTGTGTGATCCTCCACCATAGTTGACTGTGTAATCATCCACCATAGTTGACTGTGTAATCATCCACCATAGTTGACTGTGTAATCATCCACCATAGTTGACTGTGTAATCATCCACCATAGTTGACTGTGTGATCATCCACCATGGTTGATTGTGTGATCATCCACCATAGTTGACTGTGTAATCATCCACCATAGTTGACTGTGTAATTATCCACCATAGTTGACTGTGTAATCATCCACCATAGTTGACTGTGTAATCATCCACCATAGTTGACTGTGTAATCATCCACCATAGTTGACTGTGTAATCATCCACCATAGTTGACTGTGTAATTATCCACCATAGTTGACTGTGTAATCATCCACCATGGTTGACTGTGTAATCATCCCACAGCATAGAAGGCTAGTGGGAAAAGCTATAGGAGGACGGGCTCATTATAATAGCTGGAATGGAATTATTGGAACGGTACCAAACACATCAACCACATGGAAACCACATGTTTGACTCTGTTCCATGGATTCCATTCCAGTCATTACAATGAGCCCATCCTCCGATAGCTCCTCCCACCTGCCTCCTCTGTCCCCCAGCATATGACCTTTACTTGCCCTCCTCATTACTAATGGTTTGAGGAAGAGAGAGTTTGTGGGGTGTGTGTGTGTGTTCATGCATTGTGCATCTGTTTTAATACCTGTGTGAGTGCATGCCTTTCTGCATCAGTTTGTGTATGTGTGTTCATGCATTGTGCATCTGTTTTAATACCTGTGTGAGTGCATGCCTTTCTGCATCAGTTTGTGTGTGTGTTTATTTGTGTGTGTTGTGTTTGTGCGTTTGAGTCACAGAGTCCTAGAGCTCCTCCAGATGGTATCTTTTGGATTAGCAGTCAGTGTGTCGACATCTCCCTCTCATCCTCTTTCTTCAGTGTGTGTGTGTGTGTGTGTGTGTGTGTGTGTGTGTGTGTGTGTCCCTTCAGCAAGCAGTGTTTTAATTACCAGCTTCTAGAGCAGACTGGCACACACATGCCCACATTGCACAGCACACACAACTCATCTGTGTCCTTAATCACATAAACCCACCACACTCTCCCAATGACAGCAGCAGACAGGAAGGAAGACACATCCCTCTGAAGGTTGACAACAGTCTGGAGATGTTACAGTGATATTACACTATATAGACATTAGATTCTATTTCTACCCAGCCTGAAATATAGGCTACAGTATGAGTACCAGAACCATGGATCAGTATTGATCCAAGATTACACTGTTGTTTGATTTGATTTGTGGGTATTGGGTCAATATTTACCCTTAATCCGTCCTCTCTCTATGGAAACCCAGGGATTAGTCCTGCTGATGTTAGCTAGGCCAACACTCACTAGCCATGACAATGACCATGATAATACATTTTATTTTAAGTGCTTTTCAAGATGCCCAAAGTCACTTTAGGGCGATTGGATGGTAGTGGCACCACACAGAGACTGATCCTTCACCCCAAAATTCCAAACAAAAACCATTGACCTCAAAGTTCAACAACCCATACAACTCCATGCACAATGACAACTCCCAACTGCCCAACAAAAATGTATAATAACATTTACTGGAAAAACCATAGGAGTTGGCAAGACCGCACAAACAGATCTGGGACCTGGCTAAACACTCACTAGGCCTGGACAATACTATGTAGTGTAGTGCCTCAGTGCTGTACTCTCACCTTCCCTGAGTAAAAGGGTTGTTCCTGTCTGACTGACAGTTCACAGTTCACAGAGCCACATTCAGTATCTGATTGAAGACTTTAGCTTCATCTCTGTAAAGAAAAAAGCAGTGTCATAACTACGTTCAAACATCTGTAAAATATGTCAGAAGATGTCAATTCCAAGGGGACAGTTGCTCTCCATATACCCCAATGTGTTTGGACTCATTGGATATGTTATATCAGATCAAACATCCAAAACAATGAAACGTCCCCCACAGACAACAATCAATGTAAAGCTGCACAATGATCAATAACCAAATACCACTTGGGCAGAACTCAGATCTTCATTCATACCCATGCCAGTCTAGCCTGGGCTTCGATCCTGGACACCACAGTATGAATAACATGCTTTACAGTTTGGGGAAAAGTTAGGTTGTACGGAGGTATTGGCAGAACAATTGCCACAATGCAAACACAGCTCTCTATGGTCTCCTAGCGATAGTTTGTCAGATAAACCTGTATTGTGTCACATTCACTGAAATCTAAATATCATTATGGACCTGGCCCAGAGATGGAAGGTGTGAAGAGACTCTTTAAATCTGACCTTTCCCCTTGGAAACCATCTAGACCTTAACCTAGTATTGGCCAGCTGCGCCAGATTGACGACAATCAAGACTTGCATCACGGCAGTGTTAATATCCTTTGATCCGTCCGCTAATCCCAGAAGATTCGTCCAGATTAATTCAGAGTCATAATGCCAAGGTTTCCCTTGCCAAATCCTCTTTTGTTAGGTGGTACAGCTGAATGATTTACAGCAGGTTGGGGGGTAGGACATGTCGGGAGAGGGGTTATTCAAATGATTCCGTGTTTTGTTTTCTCTCTCCTCCCTGATGTTGCACACACAGTCGGTCCATCCTCTAGACTGCAGTGTCTTGCCGGTTTGGCTTTTGCCACGTCATCCAAAACCATGCTGCCCAGTTAATGAGAGAGAGAGAGAAGGAAGGAAATACAAGCAATTCTCAGTCCTGCCTTTATACCACCTGATCTGTAACACACACTTACACCTGTGCTACCTCTCTCCATTCATTCCAAGGCCAACAAATAAACAGACTTGTGTTTTGATTATTCTAGACAGGCATGGAATGGGCCGCATGTCTAAACAAGGCAATATGAACAGTGTTGGTGTGAAGCCCCCAGACACAGCTGGAAACCATGAAGCCCTGGCGTTGCCTGCTTTTAAGATTAGCGCTTTATTAAATCGCGCACACATCAAATAGAAGGCATCAGCAACAAGCTGTGTACTAGATTGCAAAGTGAATTGGTCCTCATTCCCTTCTGCCACTGAATGTGTTAGCTCAGACCGACCACATCCACTGGCTGGCTTTAACCAATGTGAGTTGTTGTATGTTCAGGGATGTAATCTGCTTGGATTTGGATTTGAACAAGGATTGTTATTTAAGTCTAAATGTAGAAAATCACCTTGATGTCTTCTGTTTCATTTGTTGGGTTCTATCACAGAGAAGCATTCCTAGAAATGTACCTGGTGTATGTTATGGTAATAGACTCTGTCCCCTGTAAGGCCAGGGTGTTGTGTTTACATGATGTCTCCTCTATAGCCCACCTCTGAGGTTCTGACGTTCCAGGATGACATGATATTCCCTAACTCTCTCTGTCTCTCCTCTATAGTCCACCTCTGAGGTTCTGACGTTCCAGGATGACATGATATTCCCTAACTCTCTCTGTCTCTCCTCTATAGCCCACCTCTGAGGTTCTGACGTTCCAGGATGACATGATATTCCCTAACTCTCTCTGTCTCTCCTCTATAGCCCACCTCTGAGGTTCTGACGTTCCAGGATGACATGATATTCCCTAACTCTCTCTGTCTCTCCTCTATAGCCCACCTCTGAGGTTCTGACGTTCCAGGATGACATGATATTCCCTAACTCTCTCTGTCTCTCTATAGCCCACCTCTGAGGTTCTGACGTTCCAGGATGACATGATATTCCCTAACTCTCTCTGTCTCCTCTATAGCCCACCTCTGAGGTTCTGACGTTCCAGGATGACATGATATTCCCTAACTCTCTCTGTCTCCTCTATAGCCCACCTCTGAGGTTCTGACGTTCCAGGATGACATGATATTCCCTAACTCTCTCTGTCTCCTCTATAGCCCACCTCTGAGGTTCTGACGTTCCAGGATGACATGATATTCCCTAACTCTCTCTGTCTCTCCTCTATAGCCTACCACTGAGGTTCTGACGTTCCAGGATGACATGATATTCCCTAACTCTCTCTGTCTCTCCCCAATAGCCTACCTCTGAGGTTCTGGGTGAATGTGATCAAGAACCCCCAGTTTGTGTTCGACATCCACAAGAGCAGCATCACGGATGCCTGTCTGTCTGTGGTGGCCCAGACCTTCATGGACTCCTGCTCTACCTCAGAACACCGCCTGGGCAAGGACTCCCCCTCCAACAAGCTGCTCTACGCCAAGGACATCCCCAGTTACAAGAGCTGGGTGGAGAGGTGAGAGGATGATGGGATGGGTGTGTGTTTGTGAGGTGGGGGGCTGGTTTTGTGTGTGTGTGTGTGTGTGTGTGTGTGTGTGTGTGTGTGTGTGTGTGTGTGTGTGTGTGTATCTACAGCATGTCTCTCTCTCTTTGCCAGTTTCTATATAAACCTACATGTGAGTGTAACATGAGAGGACAGTTCAACATGTGGTTATGTCGTCCTATAGATGTGTGCCAGCCATTTTGTCCATAAACATCCCTGATAGACTGTAGTCTGCCCCTTGTCTCATAAGTACACACAGTGGGGCTGTCGTGTTGTGATCCCTGGTCCATGGAGGACACTCCAAATGAAAACCCACTGGGAATGGATGGCAGTGCCTCCTAATGCTGGAGAGGTAGAGGGGAGACAGGCACAGACAGAGAGGCACAGACAGAGAGGCACAGACAGAGAGGCACAGACAGAGAGGCACAGACAGAGAGGCACAGACAGAGAGGCACAGACAGAGAGGCACAGACAGAGAGGCACAGACAGAGAGCCACAGACAGAGAGCCACAGACAGAGAGGCACAGACAGAGAGGCACAGACAGAGAGGCACAGACAGAGAGGCACAGACAGAGAGGCACAGACAGAGAGGCACAGACAGAGAGCCACAGACAGAGAGACACAGACAGAGAGACACAGACAGAGAGCCACAGTGAGTTCTCTGTCCTGCCCAGGTGCAACCATGTGTGTGAGCAGTTAGGAGATTACCGCTGCACAGCAGTAGTGGTGGTCATTTGTCCAAATTAGAGTTGTATTACATTTATTTGGTCAGTGGTAGAGTGCTGAGTAAAAAATGGGGCTTGTGAAGCAGTTCCAAAGTATTTCTGTGTTAGTGCTCAGCACTAGCCGCAGGACAGGGATATGCTGTATGTGGTGCTTAGATGACTGGAACCCAACGAGGAGTTTTGTCTCGGACCGTATTCATCAGGCTGAGATATACAGTGTGTGTGTATATGTGTGCCTGTAAGCATGTGCTTGTGTGTTTTATATTAACGGTGCATGATCTATATGATCAAGTCTCCAGCCACCCTAGTCATAGACTGTTCTCTCTGCTACCGCACGGCAAGCGGTACCGGAGCGCCAAGTCCAGGTCCAAAAGGCTTCTTAACAGCTTCTACCCCTAAGCCATAAGACTCCTGAACAGCTAATCAAAGGACTACCCAGACCCCTCTTTTACGCTGCTGCTACTCTGTTTATCATCTACGCATAGTCACTTTAACTCTACCTACATGTACATATTACCTCAATTACCTTGACTAACGGGTGCCCCAGCACATTGCCTCTGTACCGGTACCACCTGTATATAGTCTCGCTTGTTATGTGACGAATACAATTTGATTTGATTTGCTCTTATAGTTGCTCCCAGTGATATATAGATGGGTTATATTATAGTTAGTCCCAGTGATATATAGATGGGTTATATTATAGTTAGTCCCAGTGATATATAGATGGGTTATCTTATAGTTAGTCCCAGTGATATATAGATGGGTTATCTTATAGTTAGTCCCAGTGATATATAGATGGGTTATATTATAGTTAGTCCCAGTGATATATAGATGGGTTATCTTATAGTTAGTCCCAGTGATATATAGATGGGTTATCTTATAGTTAGTCCCAGTGATATATAGATGGGTTATATTATAGTTAGTCCCAGTGATATATAGATGGGTTATATTATAGTTAGTCCCAGTGATATATAGATGGGTTATATTATAGTTAGTCCCAGTGATATATAGATGGGTTATATTATAGTTAGTCCCAGTGATATATAGATGGGTTATATTATAGTTAGTCCCAGTGATATATAGATGGGTTATCTTATAGTTGCTCCCAGTGATATATAGATGGGTTATATTATAGTTAGTCCCAGTGATATATAGATGGGTTATATTATAGTTGCTCCCAGTGATATATAGATGGGTTATATTATAGTTAGTCCCAGTGATATATAGATGGGTTATATTATAGTTGCTCCCAGTGATATATAGATGGGTTATCTTATAGTTAGTCCCAGTGATATATAGATGGGTTATATTATAGTTAGTCCCAGTGATATATATAGATGGGTTATATTATAGTTAGTCCCAGTGATATATAGATGGGTTATATTATAGTTAGTCCCAGTGATATATAGATGGGTTATCTTATAGTTAGTCCCAGTGATATATAGATGGGTTATCTTATAGTTAGTCCCAGTGATATATAGATGGGTTATATTATAGTTAGTCCCAGTGATATATAGATGGGTTATCTTATAGTTAGTCCCAGTGATATATAGATGGGTTATCTTATAGTTAGTCCCAGTGATATATAGATGGGTTATATTATAGTTAGTCCCAGTGATATATAGATGGGTTATATTATAGTTAGTCCCAGTGATATATAGATGGGTTATATTATAGTTAGTCCCAGTGATATATAGATGGGTTATATTATAGTTAGTCCCAGTGATATATAGATGGGTTATCTTATAGTTGCTCCCAGTGATATATAGATGGGTTATATTATAGTTAGTCCCAGTGATATATAGATGGGTTATATTATAGTTGCTCCCAGTGATATATAGATGGGTTATATTATAGTTAGTCCCAGTGATATATAGATGGGTTATATTATAGTTGCTCCCAGTGATATATAGATGGGTTATCTTATAGTTAGTCCCAGTGATATATAGATGGGTTATATTATAGTTAGTCCCAGTGATATATAGATGGGTTATATTATAGTTAGTCCCAGTGATATATAGATGGGTTATATTATAGTTAGTCCCAGTGATATATAGATGGGTTATATTATAGTTAGTCCCAGTGATATATAGATGGGTTATCTTATAGTTAGTCCCAGTGATATATAGATGGGTTATCTTATAGTTAGTCCCAGTGATATAGATGGGTTATATTATAGTTAGTCCCAGTGATATATAGATGGGTTATATTATAGTTAGTCCCAGTGATATATAGATGGGTTATATTATAGTTAGTCCCAGTGATATATAGATGGGTTATATTATAGTTAGTCCCAGTGATATATAGATGGGTTATCTTATAGTTACTCCCAGTGATATATAGATGGGTTATATTATAGTTACTCCCAGTGATATATAGATGGGTTATATTATAGTTAGTCCCAGTGATATATAGATGGGTTATATTATAGTTACTCCCAGTGATATATAGATGGGTTATATTATAGTTACTCCCAGTGATATATAGATGGGTTATATTATAGTTAGTCCCAGTGATATATAGATGGGTTATCTTATAGTTAGTCCCAGTGATATATAGATGGGTTATATTATAGTTAGTCACAGTGATATATAGATGGGTTATATTATAGTTACTCCCAGTGATATATAGATGGGTTATATTATAGTTAGTCCCAGTGATATATAGATGGGTTATATTATAGTTAGTCCCAGTGATATATAGATGGGTTATATTATAGTTAGTCCCAGTGATATATAGATGGGTTATCTTATAGTTAGTCCCAGTGATATATAGATGGGTTATATTATAGTTACTCCCAGTGATATATAGATGGGTTATATTATAGTTAGTCCCAGTGATATATAGATGGGTTATATTATAGTTAGTCCCAGTGATATATAGATGGGTTATCTTATAGTTAGTCCCAGTGATATATAGATGGGTTATATTATAGTTAGTCCCAGTGATATATAGATGGGTTATATTATAGTTAGTCCCAGTGATATATAGATGGGTTATATTATAGTTAGTCCCAGTGATATATAGATGGGTTATATTATAGTTAGTCCCAGTGATATATAGATGGGTTATATTATAGTTAGTCCCAGTGATATATAGATGGGTTATCTTTTAGTTAGTCCCAGTGATATATAGATGGGTTATATTATAGTTAGTCCCAGTGATATATAGATGGGTTATCTTTTAGTTAGTCCCAGTGATATATAGATGGGTTATATTATAGTTAGTCCCAGTGATATATAGATGGGTTATCTTTTAGTTAGTCCCAGTGATATATAGATGGGTTAAATAAAAGCAGCAGTGCCAATGTAGAGGTTGTTAAGCTTCATATCAATGTGTTCCTGTTAGCGTTCCTGTTAGCGTTCCCTGCTCTTTGCTTGCGACTGGGGCGCGTGAGGTGATTACTGATAAGGACCCGTTTCACAGGCTGAGTCTGACCTGCAGCTAGTGAGTAAACTGTTGACGTGTCATGTGGCATTAGGAGCGGGAGATGCTGACGGGGTTCGGCAGCCGTGGGAGATCGGGAGAGTGATAAGATTCTAATCAGATACTTCCTGTCCACACTGAAGCTATGTGACGGTCCTAATACCTGTGGACCAGTTGGTGTTTATTTCTGAAGCATAAAAGTCTGTGAAGGAAGAATTCATGTCTAAGGTCAGGAGTCTTTGCAGAAAATCCATTTAGCATCCACATGATTCTGAGATGTAATGTTTCTATAGGTGAGGTTTAGTTGATCCATCCATATTGTTGTGAGATCTAATTTAGTGTAATTGTGGTATGATTAGTCCCTCCACGTCATTGACATCGATCTTAATGAACAAATTAGATCTCAACATAGTGTGTATAAACCCTGCAGTGCTTACATCTCACAATCAGGAAAGGCAAATTAGATCTCACAGTCTTGTTGATTGGCAAAGCCTTCCTGACGGTTGTGATGTGCATTGAGACCATCAGCATATTCACACAATTTAATTTGCCCATCTATATACAATTGACCCTTCGCTAAGCCCTGTCCATGAATTTTGGCCAACCAATCGCAGCTCTATAATGGATAGCAACTGTCATCGAGTCCAACACCTCAGACAAGCTCAAGTCCCTCCCCACACTCTCTTCCTTCTCTCCTCCTTCCTTCTCTCTCTCTTCCTTCTCTCTCATCTCTCTCTCCCCACGCTCCCTTCCCCCTCTCTCCCCACGCTCCCTTCCCCCTCTCTCCCCACGCTCCCTTCCCCCTCTCTCCCAACTCCCTTCCTCCTCTCGCCCCACTATCGCTTTACTCTTTCTTCCCACTCTCTCTCTTCCTTCCTCATCTTCAACTCCCCCCTACTCTGTAAGCCACACATCCACCGGTCTTCAACCCCCCCCGTCCCCCCCACAATCTGTAACCCACACATCCACCGGTCTTCAACCCCCCCGTCCCTCCCGCCCCCCCACAATCTGTAACACACACATCCACCGGTCTTCAACCCTCCCGTTCCCCCCACAATCTGTAACACACACATCCACCGGTCTTCAACCCCCCCGTTCCCCCACAATCTGTAACACACACATCCACCGGTCTTCAACCCCCCCGTTCCCCCCACAATCTGTAACACACACATCCACCGGTCTTCAAACCTCCCGTCCCTCCCGTTCCCCCCACAATCTGTAACACACACATCCACCGGTCTTCAACCCCCTGTCCCCCCCACAATCTGTAACACACACATCCACCGGTCTTCAACCCCCCCGTTCCCCCCACAATCTGTAACACACACATCCACAGGTCTTCAACCCTCCCGTCCCCCCCACAATCTGTAACACACACATCCACCGGTCTTCATCCCCCCGTTCCCCCCACAATCTGTAACACACACATCCACCGGTCTTCAACCCCCTGTCCCCCCCACAATCTGTAACACACACATCCACCGGTCTTCAACCCCCCCGTCCCCCCCACAATCTGTAACACACACATCCACAGGTCTTCATCCACCCGTTCCCCCCACAATCTGTAACACACACATCCACCGGTCTTCAACCCCCCCGTCCCCCCCACAATCTGTAGCACACACATCCACAGGTCTTCATCCCCCCGTTCCCCCCACAATCTGTAACACACACATCCACCGGTCTTCAACCCCCCCGTTCCCCCCACAATCTGTAACACACACATCCACAGGTCTTCAAGCCCCCCGTGCCCCCCGTTCCCCCAACAATCTGTAACACACACATCCACCGGTCTTCAACCCCCCCGTTCCCCCCACAATCTGTAACACACACATTCACAGGTCTTCAACCCCCCTGTGCCCCCCGTCCCCCCCACAATCTGTAACACACACATCCACAGGTCTTCAACCCTCCCGTCCCCCCCACAATCTGTAACACACACATCCACCGGTCTTCAACCCCCCCGTTCCCCCCACAATCTGTAACACACACATTCACAGGTCTTCAACCCCCCGTGCCCCCCGTCCCCCCCACAATCTGTAACACACACATCCACCGGTCTTCAATCCTCCCGTCCCCCCCACAATCTATAACACACACATCCACAGGTCTTCATCCCCCCGTTCCCCCCACAATCTGTAACACACACATCCACAGGTCTTCAAGCCCCCCGTGCCCCCCGTTCCCCCAACAATCTGTAACACACACATCCACCGGTCTTCAACCCCCCCGTTCCCCCCACAATCTGTAACACACACATTCACAGGTCTTCAACCCCCCGTGCCCGATGTCCCCCCACAATCTGTAACACACACATCCACCGGTCTTCAACCCCCCCGTTCCCCCCACAATCTGTAACACACACATCCACCGGTCTTCAACCCCCCCGTTCTCCCCACAATCTGTAACACACACATCCACCGGTCTTCAACCCCCCCGTCCCTCCCGCCCCCCCACAATCTGTAACACACACATCCACCGGTCTTCAACCCTCCCGTTCCCCCCACAATCTGTAACACACACATCCACCGGTCTTCAACCCCCCCGTTCCCCCACAATCTGTAACACACACATCCACCGGTCTTCAACCCCCCCGTTCCCCCCACAATCTGTAACACACACATCCACCGGTCTTCAAACCTCCCATCCCTCCCGTCCCCCCCACAATCTGTAACACACACATCCACAGGTCTTCATCCCCCCGTTCCCCCCACAATCTGTAACACACACATCCACCGGTCTTCAACCCCCCCGTCCCCCCCACAATCTGTAACACACAAATCCACAGGTCTTCATCCCCCCGTTCCCCCCACAATCTGTAACACACACATCCACCGGTCTTCAACCCCCCCGTTCCCCCCACAATCTGTAACACACACATCCACAGGTCTTCAAGCCCCCCGTGCCCCCCGTCCCCCCCACAATCTGTAACACACACATCCACCGGTCTTCAACCCTCCCGTCCCCCCCACAATCTGTAACACACACATCCACCGGTCTTCAACCCCCCCGTTCTCCCCACAATCTGTAACACACACATCCACCGGTCTTCAACCCCCCCGTTCTCCTCACAATCTGTAACACACACATCCACCGGTCTTCAACCCCCCCGTTCCCCCCACAATCTGTAACACACACATCCACCGGTCTTCAACTCTGCTTCCAATCCAGCCCGACAGACACTTCAGTCACACCGTGAAAAACACTTCAAAGAGACAGACTGCAGAGTTTAACTAATAAAAGAAGGCGGAGTGAGAGGAAAACTCAGGCACAAATACATGTCTTCCTTTGATTTCTCCTCCGTTCTACATCTTCATAAGCGCTGTGGAGGTTAGCAGTTATTGCCTATAGCTTGGTCATGATACGTTTGGGGATTGGGCAGTTTGCCTCTGGTCCTGTAGTGGAGCTGTGCCCCTCTGGGAAGACTCTACCTTAACATGTTATTACTGTATGACATCCACAGAAAAGCAATCTGATATGATTTAACACAAGGAAGAAATCCTGTGGGTCTCGGCCGGTGTATGAGTTCCTACAACTGTATCTTACTAACTCAGCACTTTTATGAAAGCTGACATCTTACAGGATTTAAGTTGTGTTGGGGTCTTGTTGATTTATGTCGCATTGGCACAATTTGATGGTTGGAGTGGTTTGCAAGAGTTGAACATGCATGTTCCCCCCAGGGCCTCTAACTGTTATTCATTCCATTCAGTTGGAGCGGTATTTGAGGTGGGATTTAATTGGCCCCAGACAATGACAAGTTCATCAGACCCGTCATATATGCAGTTCGTTTGATCCTCGGCTCGGATAGAAGATAACAATGGGAAATGAGCCTGATGATTAACACATGGTCTGTATCAGGGGAAACTGCATACTTACGTTCACAGCTCTCTGGGGAGGGGTCTTGATAGACCTCTGAACAGAAGGAGGCTGTTAACTGGATTTTGCATCTGTCGGCAAAAAAACAAAGGTACACTTGTTACCATCCTGATTCTACCATTCATTGGATGTCAACATCAAGCATGGCAGGACCCAATTCCCCTAGCCTAATAACAAATACCAAATGTTCAATTCCAAGTCGACCCTGTGGCCAAGGGGTAGGCAACTAGATTCAGTTGCAGGACCCTTTTTGTCGGAGCGGATGGTGGGGTGACCGGAACATAATTATAATCATTTCTACACTGCAAATTGACTACAACTAAGCCAAAAAAAGATATATATTGGAAAATAATCATTTCATGCCTTGATTAAATTGAGACATGATCACATACGTATATTCTTTAATTCGCAGGAATACAATATTTTGTTGTTGCTGAATTCCAAAATGAAAATCTCTTGTGGGCCGGCAAAAAAAAATCACTTGTAGGCCGGTTTTGGCCCGTGGGCTGCTGACCCCTTCTCTAGGTGTGATTTCCAGTATGTTTAGATCAAGTGTCTAAGAAAGGAGACGATTTGGAATTGGGCCCCACGTCGTCACCTAGAACCAGAGATGTCAGGTGGACCTGCTGTTTTACCTGGAGACAGAAATCCCTCCAATTTCCTTTACCCTCTCAAACCCCACGACTCACTTTCTCCAATTGCCCTCCTGCCCTGAGCAGGTGGCCGAGGTGTGTGTGAGTGGGTGTGACCTTCCTGTGACCTTCCTTACAATAAGTAACCTGCAATGCCCACCTGCCGCGTAACCTGCTCTGTTAGCTTAATAGCCTCGGTTTCTTTTCTCCATACACACACACATACACACACACACACCACATCACACACCACACACCACATACCACACCACACACCACATACCACCCTACACCACACACCACATACCACATACCACACCACACACCACACACCACATACCACACCACACACCACATACCACACATACACACACACACACCACACCACACCACACCACACCACATCACACACCACATACCACATACCACACACCACACACCACATACCACACACCACACCACACACCACATACCACACCACACACCACATACCACACTACACCACACACCACATACCACACACCACACACCACACACTACACCACACACCGCATACCACACTACACCACACACTACACCACATACCACATACCACACCACATACCACACTACACCACATACCACATACCACACCACACACCACATACCACATACCATACCACACACCCCACACCACATACCACACTACACCACACACTACACCACATACCACATACCACATACCATACCACACTACACCACACACTACACCACACACCACACCACACACTACACCACACACCACATACCACACTACAACACACACCACACACCGCACTACACCACACACCACACATACCACACTACACCACACACCACACTACACCACACACCACATACCACACTACACCAGACACCACATACCACACTACACCACACACAACATACCACACTACACCACACACCACATACCACATACCACACCACACACCACATACCACACTACACCACATACCACACTACACCACACACCACATACCACACACCACATACCACACTACACCACACACCACATACCACACACCACATACCACACTACACCACACACCACATACCACACTACACCACACACCACATACCACACTACACCACACACCACATACCACACTACACCACACACCACATACCACATACCACACACCACATACCACACACCACACACCACACACCACATACCACACCTCACCACATACCACATACCACACCACACTACACCACATACCACACACCACACACCACATACCACACACCACACACCACATACCACACACCACATACCACACTACACCACACACCACATACCACACTACACCACACACCACATACCACACTACACCACACACCACATACCACACTACACCACACACCACATACCACATACCACACACCACATACCACACACCACACACCACATACCACACCTCACCACATACCACATACCACACCACACTACACCACATACCACACACCACACACCACATACCACACACCACACACCACATACCACACTACACCACACACTTATCAGGCTAAATTTGGTGTGTCCAGGAGCAGTTGTGGTGCCTGAATGAAACAGGTAATGACCATCTTTAATGAAAGAGTTGACAGAGGGCCTCAGCTGCTGTTGACACTGGCTGATTACTTCTCCTTCTCCAGCCCTCTTTACCCTGACGCAGCTGAGAGCTTCCTGGAGACACAGTCTGTGTGTGTGTGTGTGTGTGTGTGTGTGTGTGTGTGTGTGTGTGTGTGTGTGTGTGTGTGTGTGTGTGTGTGAGAGAGAGCGAGGGGGGGGGGGTTCACACACACTGCTAAGTGCCTTTGCAGCTCCATTTAGGCCATTTGTACGAGGGCGGCAGGTAGCCTAAGGGTTAAGAGCATTGGGCCAAGAACCAAAAGTTTCGAAACCCTTAGCCAACAATGTGCAAAATATATCGATGTACCCTTGAGCAAGGCACTTAACCTTTGGATAAGAGTGTCTGCTAAATTAGAAAAATGTAAATGTCTATTGAGAGTCAAGGCTGCTCAGACTGTGAAAAGTGATTGGAGGTGAGACAACTGTCTCTAACAGTGCATGATTCCTACTCCAGGCTCCCGAATAGCGCAGCGGTCTAAGGCACTTCATTTCAGTGCTAGAGGTGTCCCTACAGACCCTGGTTCAATTCCAGGCTGTATCACAACCGGCTGTGAGAGTCGCATAAGGGTGCACAATTGGCCCAGTGTCGTTAGGGTTTGGCCGGGGTAGGCCATCATTGTAAATAAGAATTTGTTCTTAACTGACTTGCCTGGTTAAATAAAGGTTCAATACAAGATTCTAAAGGCTAAAACATCCCTCAGTCTTGAAACAACCCTGAAATACCACAGTGACATTTAAATCCAAGAATAAAGCATTTTGTGGTGTATGTATGTAAATGTAGTGATTATACAGTTCACTAATACAGTCTGCTGTGTGTGTTACCTCCACAGGTACTACTCAGACATCAGTAAGATGCCGGCCATCAGTGACCAGGACATGAATGCGTACCTGGCAGAGCAGTCCCGGATGCACATTAACGAGTTCAACAGCATGAGCTCCCTCAGTGAGATCTACTCCTACGTGGGCAAATACACAGAGGAGGTACGGCAACACACCGTGGACAAAAATCACACTTTATTCAAGAGAGGTAGTAGCAGTGTTCCATTTAGGACAGCCAGTCTTACACAGTTGGGTTTGAAGTAGAAATGTATTGTAGATGGCTTGTAGGTTCAGACGATCTGGAAGATGTATATAAAATACATTTACAAGCAACCCAGACGGCATATATCAGCATTTTCCCAACCTCTCCTGGAGGACTCCCAACCATGTCTTTGTTCTACTACAGAGATAACACACTTCTCAACTTAGATCATCAAGCCATTCTGTCGTTTTTTAAATACAAAAGAAATAAGATGTGGTAGTTCAGGTCTTCAACTAAATTGTGAGACGTCAAGGGGTCCCAGAGGAAAGGCTCCAGAAACACTGTCATACAGAAGAAACATTTCTTGTATGTGTCATTACTCCTCCATTGTCAGCTGGTGTGTGGGGCTGACAGTTACACGTGGACTGGCTGTGTGTGAGGCTGACAGTTACACGTGGACTGGCTGTGTGTGAGGCTGACAGTTACACGTGGACTGGCTGTGTGTGAGGCTGACAGTTACACGTGGACTGGCTGTGTGTGAGGCTGACAGTTACACGTGGACTGGCTGTGTGTGAGGCTGACAGTAACACGTGGACTGGCTGTGTGTGAGGCTGACAGTTACACGTGGACTGGCTGTGTGTGGGGCTGACAGTTACACGTGGACTGGCTGTGTGTGGGGCTGACAGTTACACGTGGACTGGCTGTGTGTGTCTCTCTCTGTCAGATTGTGTGTGAGGCTGACAGTTACATGTGGACTGGCTGTGTGTGTCTCTCTCTGTCAGATTGTGTGTGGGGCTGACAGTTACACGTGGACTGGCTGTGTGTGTCTCTCTCTGTTAGATTGTGTGTGGGGCTGACAGTAACTCGTGGACTGGCTGTGTGTGAGGCTGACAGTTACACGTGGACTGGCTGTGTGTGTCTCTCTCTGTCAGATTGTGTGTGGGGCTGACAGTAACACGTGGACTGGCTGTGTGTGAGGCTGACAGTTACACGTGGACTGGCTGTGTGTGTCTCTCTCTGTCAGATTGTGTGTGGGGCTGACAGTAACACGTGGACTGGCTGTGTGTGAGGCTGACAGTTACACGTGGACTGGCTGTGTGTGTCTCTCTCTGTCAGATTGTGTGTGAGGCTGACAGTTACACGTGGACTGGCTGTGTGTGAGGCTGACAGTTACACGTGGACTGGCTGTGTGTGTCTCTCTGTCAGATTGTGTGTGGGGCTGACAGTTACACGTGGACTGGCTGTGTGTGTCTCTCTCTGTCAGATTGTGTGTGAGGCTGACAGTTACACGTGGACTGGCTGTGTGTGTCTCTCTCTGTCAGATTGTGTGTGAGGCTGACAGTAACACGTGGACTGGCTGTGTGTGTCTCTCTCTGTTAGATTGTGTGTGGGGCTGACAGTAACTCGTGGACTGGCTGTGTGTGAGGCTGACAGTAACACGTGGACTGGCTGTGTGTGAGACTGACAGTTACACGTGGACTGGCTGTGTGTGGGGCTGACAGTTACACGTGGACTGGCTGTGTGTGGGGCTGACAGTTACACGTGGACTGGCTGTGTGTGGGGCTGACAGTTACACGTGGACTGGCTGTGTGTGTCTCTCTCTGTCAGATTGTGTGTGGGGCTGACAGTTACACGTGGACTGGCTGTGTGTGAGGCTGACAGTAACACGTGGACTGGCTGTGTGTGAGGCTGACAGTTACACGTGGACTGGCTGTGTGTGAGGCTGACAGTTACACGTGGACTGGCTGTGTGTGTCTCTCTCTGTCAGATTGTGTGTGGGGCTGACAGTTACACGTGGACTGGCTGTGTGTGTCTCTCTCTGTCAGATTGTGTGTGGGGCTGACAGTAACACGTGGACTGGCTGTGTGTGAGACTGACAGTTACACGTGGACTGGCTGTGTGTGAGGCTGACAGTAACACGTGGACTGGCTGTGTGTGAGGCTGACAGTGACACGTGGACTGGCTGTGTGTGAGGCTGACAGTAACACATGGACTGGCTTTGTGTGAGGCTGACAGTAACACATGGACTGGCTGTGTGTGAGGCTGACAGTTACACGTGGACTGGCTGTGTGTGTCTCTCTCTGTCAGATTGTGTGTGGGGCTGACAGTTACACGTGGACTGGCTGTGTGTGAGGCTGACAGTTACACGTGGACTGGCTGTGTGTGGGGCTGACAGTTACACGTGGACTGGCTGTGTGTGAGGCTGACAGTTACACGTGGACTGGCTGTGTGTGAGGCTGACAGTAACACGTGGACTGGCTGTGTGTGAGGCTGACAGTTACACGTGGACTGGCTGTGTGTGTCTCTCTCTGTCAGATTGTGTGTGGGGCTGACAGTAACACGTGGACTGGCTGTGTGTGAGGCTGACAGTTACACGTGGACTGGCTGTGTGTGAGGCTGACAGTTACACGTGGACTGGCTGTGTGTGAGGCTGACAGTTACACGTGGACTGGCTGTGTGTGAGGCTGACAGTAACACGTGGACTGGCTGTGTGTGTCTCTCTCTGTCAGATTGTGTGTGCACTGGAGCAGGACGATGCCGCCAGGAAACAGAGACTTTCCTTCAAGCTGGAGCAGGTGGTGGCCTTCATGAGCCTGGAGAGCTGAGGACCGCACTTCCCAGGGCGCACTGGGAGACCCGTCAGAAACCGAGCCGTGCCTGAGCAAAGACCTGTCCATCTATCTCTTCACCATCGTCATCAGCATCAGAACTCCTCTCCGTTTCAAAGACAACACATATTGTCCTGTTTTCTTCCTCCTCTTCCTCTTCTTCCTCTTCCTGACAAGTGTTTGGTATCTCATCCGCTCAGCTTCATAGGACGTGTAGAGAAGACTGGCTGACGGACTGACTGGAGGGTCGGCAGAGCTGGGGACTGCTTTTCCCACCATGCAATGGGAGGGCCTCATCCCAGCTTTGCTGCGTAGAAGAGTCTGATGGAGGGGTGGTCGTCTGCCAGCTCGCCATATCGCCATAATTTACACCTTCATGTTGGGGGAGAAACAAACATTCTATTTATGTTGCCTTTAAAAATAACACTGATAGCAAAGTCTTTTGCAACCACAATGTTGGGTGTCAATTTGTTCAGACTTTCTGAATAGGATATTAGTCAATGAAAGTACTACAGAGTCCAGTTAATTGTAGTGCTATAGTCAACATCACATCAAACGTAGAAAAACAAAGTGGTATTATATAAATGAGGAAACCAAAATGACCACCTCTGAAGACAAAAAACGGAAGGTTTGCCTGGTTCACACAGTTCTTAAGATTGGGAAATAGGCAAACTCCAGAATTGTTTTCTCAATGTAGCTTTGAGGTGTATTTAAAGAGACTCCGATAGGGGCTGGGGAGAGTTAGTGCTTCTTGAATTTTCCTTTTTTTCCGAAAACCTGACTGACTTTGAAATCCAGAGAAGAACAGATTCCCCTTTGTGGCATTGGCGCAAGTCTGCTCCCTCCCACCCACCAACCCCTCCAAGTAACTCTATAGATAAAACAATTCTCATCTCCTGAATCGGTGTGGTACCTGCTGAATTATCCTGACTATTATAAGACTAATTAGTGGAGGACAGACCCAGGTCTGTCTGGTCCTCCTCTGTGACGAGAAGCACACATCCAACTCTTGACCACAGTGACCCGACAGCTCTGACACCTGGAACGGTCAGTCTGACCCGTGTGTGCTGCTAACGGATGGAGGTCACTCGCCGGTCTATCAAAGCACACACACAAACAGATACACACGGCAGCTGTCCAAGACCTGTCCTGGGGGTAACTCTACTCCTGATTCACCCTCTGATCACACTGTCTGAATACTAGGGGAGCTGACTGACATCTACTAGGAGGAGGAGCTGGATCTTCACTAGGGCAGTCTTACCATGGACCCATGCTTTATACATGACAGAGATGGTGCAGTACTGCTTAAATGGGATCTGCTCTGCTGAGAGAGAGAGAGAGAGAGAGAGAGAGAGAGACCTTCTGTAAAGACTTGGGACGGGGGGAATCAATTGATGGACATAACTGGTCAGCCGAAAAACCAAAGGAGCTTGACATTTTAAAAAGACAAAAAAAGTTATTTAAAAACAATGTATTTAAAGGAAATGACACGGGGAAAGGATTTGGTGAAAGAAAAACCCCACAACAACAAAAACTTAACCCTGTGTGATTTTCTGACCTCAGTGTGTCACGAAGGGGGAGCCGCGGACGAGTCCCGCCCTCCTCCTTGCCGTCCCGGTTTCTTCCGTGTTTGGCACACCGTTTTTCTTCCCTCTTCCATGCGGGAATCCCAAACTCTGAGCGCTCTGGGTCGCTCATGTTGTGTGTTAGTGTAGTCGTCCTCCGCAGCCTTCTCCAAGCCTCAAAAAGCTGAAACTAGAGTGAGAAAAACAAGTGAACGTCAAATAGATGACCAGAAACGGACATGAACAGACTTGTGGAATGTGATAACCTCGATGGGAGATAGAGATGGAGAAACGATGGAGAAACCCTCCTTTCCTATAGACCTCTGACCTTTCTTTTGCCTTGACAACGTGCCCCATGTGGTGATGTGAATGTGTGGAGACCGCCCTCGGTCCACCTTCGGTCCTTATTGGCTTTTTAAGCGCATGTAAAACTTCAATTTAAAACAAAAAAAAGAGGAAAATAGAGAAAATAAGCCTTGCAAATGATGATGTGGATGTGTTCTTTTCTTTATTTTGCTTGGAAGAAAAATCTGAGGGAAAAAAGTGGATTGTTCATGTTAAAACTATAACTAACCGTTAAGGTGGAACCTTTATCTCCCGTTCAGCCCATACAAACCTGTCATTACCATGTCTTGTGAAAGTGTTAGATGCTAATAAGAATAAAGTGGTACCTTAAAATCCAATATATTATATACCCTTGCATGCTGACCTATTTGGATGTTATGAAACGGAACTGCCTTGCAATCAAATATATTTATCTACTGCTACTAGGAAACTTTAAACGGTTCACAAACAAAACGGTTATTTTGAATTCTCATGGACTGATGTAGTACAATAACTCACGACTAAGTTTTAATTCATTCAGTCCTTTCGCTTAGTCCTTTCAGAGTAGATTGTCCTCTAACACCCATCCATATACATGTTCCATTAGTTAGTGACTTCATCAGTTCCAGAACCCTCAGGTTTTGGGTCTGGTAGACTAATTCTGCAGTGAGCTTCTTGCTCTTTTCTTGGCTGCTATTGCTTCTCTAGTGTCTGTCTGTGTTTTCATCCGGAAACGATCTCCCCTAGCCTATAACCTTACCTTTGGATTCTATTATTTTATCATATAAAAAATGATATTTATTTTTGTAAGCCTAGGACTGGCTGCAAAGCTACCTTGTAAACGTCTTATTGCGGCACCTGTTACTATAGTTGTGGATGTGTTTTTTAGATTCTGTTTTGACAGTTGTTTGATCTGAAGAGCTCAGTGAATAGGGAACTAGCGTTAGGAGGTCTTTCAGGGTTCAATGAAAAAGTTTGCTCATACAAAACCCATGTATCGCACAACATGCCTCATTATTGGAATCCTTATGGTCTTATGGGGTGTACAATACATTCAAGTCAATCATAGATGACTTGTCTGTTAGTATCTGCTGTCCTTCGATTCTACTGCTACATCTAAAGGTGTTCTGCACAAACTTACTGAAAAGATACTGGTGGCTTTAACTCAAAAACCCACTCTCCTTTGGACAATTTCAAACGATTAAACGTCTCTTGATGAACTCATCAAAGAGAAACAGGTGTCTGGAAGCTTCAATAACCACACTAGCTCTGATCCTGAAAGCTTCTGATTTACTTAGTTGATTGAGTTTTGTAAAATGTGTTTTATTTCCGTCACACCATCGCTGTCTAATGTATGAACCATATCTAATTCATCCACAACTGAACTGTCTAAAGGGGTGAGTTCTGTCAGTGCTTGGTATTCAGGTTGGAGGGGGTACATTCATGAACAGCGCGTTCTCTGGACGTTCTACACTGCCAACATGTTCAAACTGTTCACAAAGCTTGTGATCAAATAAACAAGAAACAACTGAAAGGAATCTACTGTATTAATTCAGTCTGATGGAAAATCCCAGGTAAAATAGTTCGGAAATAAGACTGAGCTTGGTAGGGAACTAAACGTTTAGGAGCCCTTGTTAAGTTTATAGACTGTAAATTGACCCACTATTACCCATGTATTATAGTGTCTCTAGCTACCCAAAGTTTCCTCCTCTCTAAGTCCATTGTTTTTATTTGATGGTGAAGAGAATGAATGTCCTAGAATCTCGTAGTGAATCTGCCCCCTGGTGTTGTAACATACGATGTTTCCATTTTCGCCCATGTTCCCCGGCGACAAAGCTCATCGGAGACTACTGACCCCTTTGTTGCCGAGGGACTCGATAAAGCTTCCACCTTCAACGTTTTGTAGGAACTAAAGATAGGTCCTTCTAGAGCTCAGTGTTATAGCAGGTGTTACAGAAACAGTAGAAATACTTTTACTATTACCATATTTGCTGAGATAAAGAGTATCCTATCAAGAGATAAAACTAAACCTGGGGGAAAAGGCCAGCTTCTCTAACTTTGCTATAATTAATTGTATACCTGTGTATGTAAATATAATGCATTCCTATTTTGCAGTCAAGAACAAAATACTATTTGTAATATAGAATAAACTTTATTATGAAACAAAGTGGTTTGTAGTTTGTGTTTATTCATATGAAATGATTTATTTAAATATTGTTATTTTTGATGGCACAGCAGGTGTGAAATGGAATAATGTGTACTGGAATTAATGGATTCATTTCATATAATGGGAAGCAAAATGCCCCGTTTCCCTCAGAGTAGAACGGCACTGGTGAAGCAGAAACCTACAGCACTTTGTTTTAATATGTTGTATGGTAACCCGTAGTAGAAAAGCAATTATACACTCAAAGTTGTTTGTTGGGACGGCTTCACCTCGTACCTAAGGCTGCAGCACAGCCGCGGTAATAACAGTCACACACACCCTCTCGTGTACAATTGCTTTATGGGCAATTCCACAGTGACAGAATGATGCTGAGACGCTGATGTTCACTTTAAAATGCATGTCAAACAAAAACAAATGCTTGCAAAGTTAAACAAACCAGACAACTCTATGCACAAGGACGACTGTATCAATTTCCACTGAACATTTTACAAAAACATTTACTTGAAGAACCGTGCAGATGCAAAGTTTGGTAACAGAATGACAGTTTGCTGTTTGTGCCGTCATTCTGTTACCAAACGTTGCATCTGCACTGTTCTACAAGTTCATTTGTTTTTGAGACATTTTCAGTGGTAATTGTTAAAAGTAATAGTTGTGAATGGAGTTTCTCAATTTCAGAATATTATCTTTCATAGTACTGACCATTTCAGCTGGTTCATATTGCTGTGGTAAAGATTCTACTGCAGTCCAATACGAGTTTATGAGCTTTATAGTAATTATTTATGTTTATTTGTCAGGGACCATGTACAACAATGCCATTGCACCAGATTTAGCTAGATAGCTAATTTTCAGTTGAAGTCCCTAGTAGGTTTGCTAGCCAGATAAATGGCTAAATTGCCATTGGTGCCGAGTAGTTAGCATAGCTAAGCTAACAGGGACTAAACGGATGAAGGAAGTGAAATAATGGGAAACATCCAGTACTTTGACTAAAGGTATCAAAAGTCTGAGGTGAATTACAAAGTAAATAAACCCACAAAATGTGCTAAATACACTGAGCCATCAAAAAGCAAGGACAGAAGGGAGCCAAACAACACGCCTAAGACGCCAATCAATTAGCTCACACCTGATGCCAATTAGGCTGCCTGTGGCTGTAAAAGACTCCCAGAGCTCCAGACAGACAGTTTTCCTGGTCAACAGATCTGGGATCAGCTTTCCTGTACACTACACTATCCTTTACCATTAGCAGGTAAGAATAACACCAACCCTGGGTTGCAGTAAAGACCAGAAAAGAAGACGGCAAAGAGAGAGAGGGAGGTTAGACAATAGAGTGGAGAGAGAGAGAGACCTGCCAATCTGAGTGAACCCACAGTGAGGGAGGGAGGGAGGCACGGTGTGTGTCAATCTTCCTCAGCACGGGGTGACGGGGACAGGGAATTAAATTGGTCCTGGTGTCACCCTATATAGCAGCCACTGAACTGGGAGTAATGGGGGAGAGAAAGTGGAAGAGGGTGCAGAGCGTCACCCTAATATTTCAACCAGTGAACTGGGAATAATGGAAGAGAGAGGCGACTGGGGGGTGAGGAGGGGAGAGAGGGTGATAGGGGGCACGAAGATGATGAAGCCATGCTATGATTGCAGCCGTGCTAGGGGTGGTGGTTTTTCACACTCCCACAGCCCCTGCCCCCCAACCCTTTCCTCCGCCCTTCTCCCAGCCACGCTGATGTGAAGAAGAGAGAAAGAGGACGGGGAGGAGGGGAGAGAAGCAGAGAGGAGAGTTTAGAAGATCTATCCAGATGGAGATAGAGAGGGGTAGGAGTGGTGTTGAGAGGAGGTCAATCTGGGGGAGGGCTGGAGGGGTTGTGGGTCTGCTAATCGATCGTGCCGACCCCCTCCTGTGTCTCCAACCCAGAAGTTAACCCAGACCGTCTCAGCTGGAACATGTTCAGAGACAAATCTATCTGTTAGTGATATAGGGCTTGCTTGACTATTAATGGATGGTATGAGGAGTTGCCATGACTTCCTAGCTGAACAAACGCCTTTACCACTTGTTTACTAAAGGTTTAAAAGAATAGTTCACCTGTTTACTGAAGGTTTGAAGAAATAGTTCACTTGTTTACTAAAGGTTTAAAGGAATAGTTTTTTAGATATTCGACGTACCTACGGTGTTGTCGTTTGTTACTGTTTCCAACAGCAAAGGAACGTGTTAAACCGTTTGGATGAAAAACGACAACACCCCAGGCAAGTCAAGACTAAGCTATAACTTTGCAGACCAAAAAGTGAACTATCCCTTTGACATGAATACGATCAAGGTGAGGTAGTTTGTGTGGGAGTTTCACTAGAAGTCTGCCCAACATCAGACTCAGGGTAGCAACACTGTTGGGTCTCTAATGGCCGACTCGTTTCCTCTCATGAACTCCCTGAAGAATGAAGCTGAGAGAGAGGCGAGAGGAGGGTTTTGTCAGGACCGTTAAAAGGTGTCATACCACAACCAGTGCTAAAAGCCTCTCTCTTCCTCCCTTTTCTCCTCTCTCCCTCCCTCTTTAAAAGGTCTCTTCCCTCCGAAAAGTCGGCTAGTCTTTCACTTGCTACATTTCACTCTCCTATAAGCCATTCACTTCTCACACATTCGTGATAGTCCACTGCTTCACCGAAAAACATCTGAAAACGTTTGTCCAGATACCCTTACCGGTGTCACACCTCTCTCACATCTCTCTCTCTCAGCGGTCTCTCAATAACACTTGTTCACTTCCCTTCATGGATTTAAAAGTAGATAAGAATGGTGAAAACTATCTAGCAACTGCTTACACCACACCAATGCTTTTAAATGCGAGGGTGGGGTGTAAGTGGACCGTTTGGGAGAAGGGACAGATTGTTGGGATGCAGGCATATTCTCAGAACAGTGTATTACCCTGCCTAGTCGAATCCCCCGTCATTACACACTCCTCATCCCTGTAGTAAAAACAGTGTTTAAACTGGAGAGGGGAGTGAGTGAGCTTTCAGTATTGTGCCCCAAACCCAGACATGCTGATGGTTGACGGCTGGCTGGATCAGAATGCGAGCGTGGCTGTGCGTGACTGCGAGCGCTATTGACAGCTGTGTGCGAGCAGATGGAAGCAATTACCATTATTAGTCTGCCATTCGCCGTCCTATCTGTCTTGGTAAACATCTGCGGAGAGACAGAGAGAGGGGTAGCTGTAGCACCCAGCGAGGAAAACGGACGGGCCAAGTAGATGGGGAGAACAGCACACTATCCACGGGGCCAGGAACAGAAGTCAGTCAGGGGCTCCCTAGCTAGGGTGGAGGGGCCCAGGGTGGAGGGGCCCAGGAAAGCACACGCTACCAGTTTGATTTGGACTCGTAACCGGACTGGACTGATAAAGTGTTTTTAGTGCTTCCTGTTTGTAGTGCCTCATTTTCAGCTTTTCATTTCAGCTAATGGACAATGCTTCAGCCTATAGGTCCACAACCATCCCAACTACCGTCCCTCTATCAATGTCTCCCTGTGTTACAAATCATCCAACTACCGTCCCTCTATCAATGTCTCCCTGTGTTACAAATCATCCAACTACCGTCCCTCTATCAATGTCTCCCTGTGTTACAAATCATCCAACTACCGTCCCTCTATCAATGTCTCCCTGTGTTACAAATCATCCAACTACCGTCCCTCTATCAATGTCTCCCTGTGTTACAAATCATCCAACTACCGTCCCTCTATCAATGTCTCCCTGTGTTACAAATCATCCAACTACCGTCCCGCTATCAATGTCTCCCTGTGTTACAAATCATCCAACTACCGTCCCTCTATCAATGTCTCCCTGTGTTACAAATCATCCAACTACTGTCCCTCTATCAATGTCTCCCTGTGTTACAAATCATCCAACTACCGTCCCTCTATCAATGTCTCCCTGTGTTACAAATCATCCAACTACCGTCCCTCTATCAATGTCTCCCTGTGTTACAAATCATCCAACTACCTTCCCTCTATCAATGTCTCCCTGTGTTACAAATCATCCAACTACCGTCCCTCTATCAATGTCTCCCTGTGTTACAAATCATCCAACTACCGTCCCTCTATCAATGTCTCCCTGTGTTACAAATCATCCAACTACCGTCCCGCTATCAATGTCTCCCTGTGTTACAAATCATCCAACTACCGTCCCTCTATCAATGTCTCCCTGTGTTACAAATCATCCAACTACCGTCCCTCTATCAATGTCTCCCTGTGTTACAAATCATCCAACTACCGTCCCTCTATCAATGTCTCCCTGTGTTACAAATCATCCAACTACCGTCCCTCTATCAATGTCTCCCTGTGTTACAAATCATCCAACTACCGTCCCTCTATCAATGTCTCCCTGTGTTACAAATCATCCAACTACCGTCCCTCTATCAATGTCTCCCTGTGTTACAAATCATCCAACTACCGTCCCTCTATCAATGTCTCCCTGTGTTACAAATCATCCAACTACCGTCCCTCTATCAATGTCTCCCTGTGTTACAAATCATCCAACTACCGTCCCTCTATCAATGTCTCCCTGTGTTACAAATCATCCAACTTCCTGAGATGAGGCGTACTAGGCACAGCTTCACACTAAACGCTCCCATCGATCTGCCCCCCTACACACAAGCATGCACGCCCTACCACATACAATCACACACATGCATCACTAACACACACTCCATGCAGACACACACCACTGAACCAGCTGCCTGAAGGTCAGTACATGGCTCTGCTTTATGGGCGCACAAATCCACTCCGCCATTTCCCCCCTAATCAATAACGACCATGCAACCCATTCTTAACTGCACAGGCCATTTACCAGCACAACTCTCTCTGACACACGTATTACAGAGACCAACACACACCAGGCCACGGTCCCACATCAGAACAAATTGATTATCCGGTTGAAAAATACATTCAATTTATTATTGTAGTATTGTTTTCTTACATCTCAAATCACTTCCCTGGTGATAATGGATTTGAGCTGTGCAGAAGGGACCGGCAGACTCCTATAGGCTGCCCTTTGGAAATGAACAGGAAAACTCAGGGCCGACCGGCCCGGGGGAATGGGAGGAAGTAAATAATATGTTGGAGCAGTGATTCCTGTATCGTATCCCTCAACATTGCTAATGCACCTACTGATCGTAGTACATTTTAGTCATTTAGCAGACATGTTGTCTTTCCAACTCTTTTGGTCATTGTTGGCAAGATAGCACAAACAGATCTGGGACCAGGCTAGTATTGTGTAGATTCGGGGTATAACCAACCTTGTCATTCAGAACCAATGAGGGAACACAGGAAGGTCCTGTGTGTGGGAAAGCCTTGAGGGATTCTGGGAGCTCCGGATGGTATTCCAAGATTCCTGGCTGTTACTTGTTCCCCCTGTGTTAGAGATACAATGGAGAGAAGCCTATCAGCTGAGTCCTAGCCTTCTGCCCCCCCCCCCCCCTCTTTCTTTCTTTCTTTCTCTCTCTCGCTCTCTCTTTCTCTCTCTCTTTGTGTTGGCCTGACACATACACAGGCATGCGCGCATACACACACACACAGAGGGCCGTCTCCAACATAAACAACATGAATATGAATAACCCGCTGGCCTTGGCTCTGTGGGGCTGTGCCATAGCAGCCATACATTCAAGCCTTAGGTCTGACACACACACACACACACACACACACACACACACACACACACACACACACACACACACACACACACACACACACACACACACACACACACACACCACAAACACACACACACAGACACACACACACACACACCACAAACACACACAGAAAGGCATTATAAGTTACCAACTCCAACCAGAGCTCTCCTCTCTCAGCAGCTTGATGAGCTGATGAAAGCAACACCACAGGGGATGGAAACGAACCAATGGCAGGAGAATCGTCACAGCTAATCCAATTTGGTGGCAGTGCATTTGAATAATTGATGAGGGCCATAAATTGGGCCGTCCAGATGTCCCCTGCTCCCTTAATCAATGTTGATCTCCTTAATCAATCGCTGGCTGCCGAGGGGGCTTGGAACGTTTCCACACCTCTAGAGGGCAGGGTCCCAGCAATGCAGTCACAGGTGGTTGGCTATAAAGTGGCTGTTTGCAGTGATGTGCTCTGGGTGATTGGAGTCTGTACCCAGGGAAAGACAGGGGGTTGAGGGAGCTGCAGATTTGGGTGGCTGCAGTTTAGTAGATGTCGCCACAGGTGCTGGGGGGAAATGAATGGGGGGGAGACCATTGTCGGGAGCGATGTAAGTAAACATCAAGAAGGAAGGTGGTAAGCATGAACATACACACACATACATTACCAGACAGCGAGACACACACACACACACACACACACACACACACACACACACACACACACACACACACACACACACACACACACACACACAGAAACACACACAGAAACACACACACACACACACACACACACACACAGATGCCTGTGGCTACAGAGCTGGCGAGGTGTCTCCTGCCAGGACAGAGCAGCAGTAGGTGACAGCTTGGTGGCACAGCTGGGAGAGACAGATAACCCTGTGCCTGTCTGTGGAACTAACAAAAACAACAGCATCCTTTCTCAGAAGACAGGAAGTTCTCTCCTTCTGTCTCTGTCTGTCTGTGTGTGTGTGTGTGTGTGTGTGTGTGTGTGTGTGTGTGTGTGTGTGTGTGTGTGTGTGTGTGTGTGTGTGTGTGTGTGTGTGTGTGTGTGTGTGTGTGTGTGTGTGTGTGTGTGTGTGTGTCTTTGACAGATAGTAACAGGTGTCAGTAATCGATTAACACAGCAATCACCAATCTGCAGCGCCACGGCGACCTTCTCAGCGTCCTTGAACGGCGAATCAGCCGGCTTATCTGAACCCATCGCAGAGAGGACCTGATTAATGGCTGTGGTTGTGTTTGTGTCTATTTAAAGTCTCTATAAAAAAAACATTTAGCCAAAGCAGTGTGTTCTTGTTAATGTCACAGTTACATTGAGACAACGTGAGGAGGTGTGAGATTGGCTGAAAATAAGACCTTATTTCTGGCTATATGTTCCAGCGAATGGCAATGGTCTGACACGTTTGAATAGTGTTACCAAGCTCTGCAAATGAACTAACAGAAACTATCTTTGTTATTAGGAATAATGAGGTGAAGCCGGGCAACGGTTGTTGTGATCACCACAGCACTGACTAACAGTACAACCTGCATTATTCTACAAATGCACTCTGTTCAACACTGTATATACATACTGTACATACACTCACTACATATAGTGTTCAACACTGTATATACATACTGTACATACACTCGCTACATATAGTGTTCAACACTGTATATACATACTGTACATACACTCACTACATATAGTGTTCAACACTGTATATACATACTGTACATACACTCGCTACATATAGTGTTCAACACTGTATATACATACTGTACATACACTCACTACATATAGTGTTCAACACTGTATATACATACTGTACATACACTCACTACATATAGTGTTCAACACTGTATATACATACTGTACATACACTCACTACATATAGTGTTCAACACTGTATATACATACTCATTACATATAGTCACCAGCTATTGCACTCTGCCCTCTACATATAGCCTGTAGATATATTCCACTGTAAATTCACTACTCTCTTCAAATTCTAGGTTAACTGAATTTATATTGTATGTAGACGTTGTGTAATTTTTCTGTCCGTATTCTGTTTTGTGTACTTTATCTAATGCTGGTTGCACCATCTCACCAAGTCACATTGTGGGTATGTGTCAATGTACTTGGTGAATAAATGTGATTGTGATTCTGATCTCTCACCAGAGCTCTGGACTGGCTCACAGCCTAGGGTGATACTGTACTCTACCCAGAGACATATCACTGGGACCTAGATCAGACCCGTCTCTACACAGGGACACATCACTGGGACCTAGATCAGACCCGTCTCTACACAGGGACACATCACTGGGACCTAGATCAGACCCGTCTCTACACAGGGACACATCACTGGGACCTAGATCAGACCCTTCTCTACCCAGAGACATATCACTGGGACCTAGGTCAGACCCGTCTCTACACAGGGACACATCACTGGGACCTAGATCAGACCCGTCTCTACCCAGAGACATATCACTGGGACCTAGATCAGACCTGTCTCTACACAGGGACATATCACTGGGACCTAGATCAGACCCGTCTCTACATAGGGACATATCACTGGGACCTAGATCAGACCCGTCTCTACACAGAGACTTATCACTGGGACCTAGGTCAGACCCGTCTCTACACAGGGACACATCACTGGGACCTAGGTCAGACCCGTCTCTACCCAGGGACACATCACTGGGACCTAGATCAGACCCGTCTCTACACAGGGACATATCACTGGGACCTAGATCAGACCCGTCTCTACACAGGGACATGTAATGGGACTTAAGTCAGACCTGTCTCTACATAGGGACATATTACTGGGACCTAGATCAGACCCGTCTCTATCCAGAGACATATCACTGGGACCTAGATCAGACCCGTCTCTACACAGGAACATATCACTGGGACCTAGATCAGACCCGTCTCTACACAGGGACATATAATGGGACTTAGGTCAGACCCGTCTCTACACAGGGACATATCACTGGGACCTAGATCAGACCCGTCTCTACACAGGAACACATCACTGGGACCTAGGTCAGACCCGTCTCTACACAGGGACATATCACTGGGACCTAGATCAGACCCGTCTCTACACAGGGACATATCACTGAGACCTAGATCAGACCCGTCTCTACACAGGGACATATCACTGGGACCTAGGTCAGACCCATCTCTACACAGGAACACATCACTGGGACCTAGGTCAGACCCGTCTCTACACAGGAACACATCACTGGGACCTAGGTCAGACTCGTCTCTACACAGGACATATCACTGGGACCTAGATCAGACCCGTCTCTACACAGGGACATATAATGGGACTTAGGTCAGACCCGTCTCTACATAGGGACATATCACTGGGACCTAGATCAGACCCGTCTCTATCCAGAGACATATCACTGGGACCTAGATCAGACCCGTCTCTACACAGGAACACATCACTGGGACCTAGGTCAGACCCGTCTCTACACAGGGACATATCACTGGGACCTAGATCAGACCCGTCTCTACACAGGGACATATCACTGGGACCTAGGTCAGACCCATCTCTACACAGGAACACATCACTGGGACCTAGGTCAGACCCGTCTCTACACAGGAACACATCACTGGGACCTAGGTCAGACCCGTCTCTACACAGGACATATCACTGGGACCTAGATCAGACCCGTCTCTACACAGGGACATATAATGGGACTTAGGTCAGACCCGTCTCTACATAGGGACATATTACTGGGACCTAGATCAGACCCGTCTCTATCCAGAGACATATCACTGGGACCTAGATCAGACCCGTCTCTACACAGGGACATATTATGGGACTTAGGTCAGACCCGTCTCTACATAGGGACATATTATTGGGACCTAGATCAGACCCGTCTCTACACAGGGACATATCACTGGGACCTAGATCAGACCCGTCTCTATCCAGAGACATATCACTGGGACCTAGATCAGACCCGTCTCTACACAGGAACACATCACTGGGACCTAGGTCAGACCCGTCTCTACACAGGGACATATCACTGGGACCTAGATCAGACCCGTCTCTACACAGGGACATATCACTGGGACCTAGGTCAGACCCATCTCTACACAGGAACACATCACTGGGACCTAGGTCAGACCCGTCTCTACACAGGAACACATCACTGGGACCTAGGTCAGACCCGTCTCTATCCAGAGACATATCACTGGGACCTAGATCAGACCCGTCTCTACACAGGGACATATTATGGGACTTAGGTCAGACCCGTCTCTACATAGGGACATATTATTGGGACCTAGATCAGACCCGTCTCTACACAGGGACATATTATGGGACTTAGGTCAGACCCGTCTCTACATAGGGACATATTATTGGGACCTAGATCAGACCCGTCTCTACACAGGGACATATCACTGGGACCTAGATCAGACCCGTCTCTACACAGGGACATATTATGGGACTTAGGTCAGACCCATCTCTACATAGGGACATATTACTGGGACCTAGATCAGACCCGTCTCTACACAAGGACATATCACTGGGACCTAAAACCAGCATTAGCCCTCTCAACCACACCTGAGCTTCTGAACACACCTGCTCATTTCTCATTCTTAAACAATCTGTTCATGCTAGCAGCATTATTCAATAGTAAGAGCGGGATTCCCAGTATTAACCCATAACGACACAGTGCTTTCTTTGCTGAGGAGTGTTGCATCATCACATTTAAGCATCCAGCCATCGCTCCACTATTCGTAAAACCTCTTATACTGGAAGACTGTGGGATTTGAGACCATGTCACGGTTTGTACCTGGGTGAAACACCTTAGGCACTAAACCTGTGCACCACCTGAAAGGCCTGAGGAAACGGTGTGTCCCGCTGAACGCGCCCCCAGGTGTAAAAAGGACAGTGGAGTTGAGAATGGTCTGTAAAGGAGATGGAGGATAGGGGTCAGCTTGAATGTTTCTGACATCAAATACATTAGCGTACAGCGTTGTCTTTCCATCAGCTCTCCTACTGAGAGGCACAGCAGAAATAGTAGGAGACGTGTCAATGTCCTGACGGTGCTAGGGAGGTAGACAAGATGGATGGGCTGAATCAACACTGACAGACAGTGACAGATACAGACAATAGGCCTACATTTATGAGATTCTCTCCGTCATTCTTTTTCTCTTTGTCACTCATGACAGGGTGGCAAGAATGTCATGACAGAAAGTGAATCCAGGGTTTCTTGTCCATCAACAGATTTATTTACAACTGTACTTTAGAATGTTTACTCCAAGATGAAACCCCTTCAAAATGCACAGTAGAACAAAATGCACCGAAGAGACTATTTCACTGTATGTGAAAAATAGGACTGATTTCCATAGTGATGCTGTACATACAGTAGTTATTACACTGAGAAAACTGAAGCAAAAGTCTGACAAACCCAAACTTCAAATAGAAAGTCAAACAGGCAGGAGAAGAAACGCTCCCCTACCTGGAAAAGGTAAATGTTCTCTAATCCATGTTTTATCAACAGTTTAAATATCAAGGAAAATCAATATACAAGTAGGGTTGCAAAGCTACCGGTAATTTACTAAAGTTTCCGGAACCTTCAGTCATTTTGGTAATTAACTGAAAATCTATCATAATCTATCGTAACTTTGGTAATTTATTCTTGAATTTTTGTTAATTATTATTCCTCTGTAGTATTAATTTATTATATCTGTGTCGAAATTGTCCATGAGCTTCTAGTAGATAGACCTTATGGTTCAAGGTCTATCCTACAATCTAAGCTTGATGCCCTCAATCTCACACAAATGATCAATGTACCTACCAGGTACAACCCCTAATCCGTAAACATGGGCACCCTCATAGATATCATCCTAACCAACCTGTCCTCTAAATACACCTCTGCTGTCTTCAACCAGGATCTCAGCGATCACTGCCTCATTGCCTGCGTCCGTAATGGGTCTGCGGTCAAACGACCACCCCTCATCACTGTCAAACTCTCCCTAAAACACTTCAGCGAGCAGGCCTTTCTAATCGACCTGGCCCGGGTACCCTGGAAGGATATTGACCTCATTCCGTCAGTAGAGGATGCCTGGTTATTCTTTAAAAGTGCTTACCTCACCATCTTAAATAAGCATGCCCCATTCAAACATTTTTGAACCAGGAATAGATATAGCCCTTGGTTCATTCCAGACCTGACTGCCCTTGACCAGCACAAAAACATCCTGTGGCGTACTGCATTAGCATTGAATAGCCCACGCGATATGCAACTTTTCAGGAAAGTTATGAACCAATATACACAGGCAGTCAGGAAAGCAAAGGCTAGCTTTTTCAAACAGAAATTTGCATCCTGTAGCACAAACTCAAAAAAGTTTTGGGACACTGTAAAGTCCATGGAGAATAAGAGCACTTCCTCCTAGCTGCCCACTGCACTGAGGCTAGGAAACACTGTCACCACCGATAAATCCGCGACAAACGACTCTTTTCTCTGTATATATCAATGATGTCGCTCTTGCTGCTTGTGATTCTCTGATCCACCTCTACGCAGATGACACCATTCTGTATACTTCTGGCCCTTCTTTTGACACTGTGTTAACTAACCTCCAGACGAGCTTCAATGCCATACAACTCTCCTTCCGTGGCCTCCAAATGCTCTTAAATGCAAGTAAAACTAAATGCATGCTTTTCAACTGATCGCTCCCTGGCCCTCGCTTCATATTCGTCGCCAAACCCACTGGCTCCAGGTCATCTATAAGTCTTTGCTAGGTAAAGCCCCGCCTTATCTCAGCTCACTGTTCACCATAGCAGCACCCACCTGTAGCACGCGCTCCAGCAGGTATATTTCACTGGTCACCCCCAAAGCCAATTCGGCCACCTTTCCTTTCAGTTCTCTGTTTCCAATGACTGGAACGAACTGCAAAAATCACTGAAGCTGGAGACTCATATCTCCCTCACTAGCTTTAAGCACCAGCTGTCAGAGCAGCTCACATATCACTGCACCTGTACATAGCCCATCTGTAAATAGCCCATCCAACTACCTCATCCCCATACTGTTATTTATTTGATTTATTTTTCTCCTTTGCACCCCAGTATCGGTCACAGGCGTCGATGAAAGGTGACCAAAATGCAGCACGTATAGTGCTCATCTTTCTTCTTTATTTAGAAAGAACACACAAAACAAAATAAACAGACGATGAAACAGTTCCATAAGGCACACAGGCTATACAGAAAACAACCACCCACCAACCCAAAGGAAAAACAGGCTGCCTAAGTATGGCTTCCAATCAGAGGCAACAAAAAACACCTGCCTCTGATTGGAAACCATACTTGGCCAAACATGGAAAAAGAAACATAGAAATAGAAAACTAGAACCAAAATCCCCTAGAACCAAAAAAAACCAAAACACACAAAACAAACACCCCCTGCCACGCCCTGACCATACTACAATTACAAATGACCCTTTTACTGGTCAGGACGTGACAGTATCTCTACTTGCACACTCATCTTCTGCGCATCTATCATTCCAGTGTTTAATTGCTATATTGTAATTATTTTGCCACTATGGCCTATTTATACCTCCCTTTTCCTACCTCATTTGCACACACTGTATATAGACTTTTTCTATTCTATTATTGACTGTATGTTTGTTTATTCCATGTGTAACTGTGTTGTTGTTTGTGTCGCACTGCTTTGCTTTATCTTGGCCAGGTCGCAGTTGTAAATGAGAACTTGTTCTCAACTAGCCTACCTGGTTAAATAAAGGTGAAATAAAACATAAAAATAAAAAGAGAAAATATCCCAATTATTTTCAACTAACTCTGCAACCCTTCCAACCAGTTTGACGCCAAAACATTGACAACAAACACATATTGACTTAGTCAAATAAATGCAAGTTTTGGCGTCAAACTGGTGGCAGTTGTAAAAACATGCAATAGGGATATTTCATGCTAACCCCTCATATTAAACACCAATGGTATTCACTAAGTTGATGGTTTATGTTTAGGATCATGCTTTATAGCTTTGTCATTACATTTTCTATTCATAAAAATTGTTTTATTCGATGATTTCATATTTATTCCACTCAGAGGGCCAGAGGTTATTACAGATGCCTGAGATCATCTGAAGTACCCAAAACGGCCACTAGAAGTCTAGTGATAGATTACATAAATCCTTGAAAGATACTCAAATTATGGTAGTTTACTGGTAAACTTAGAAAGTTTTCAGTAATATCCCCTACCTTTGCAACCCTAATCACAAGCAGGTGGTGTCCCACTGCTGGTATCAGCTGTAGCTGTGCTATTCCATGTTTCCAAAGGCCTTCACAGGGTAGAACCTTAGAGGGGGGTAGTCCCCACATTGATGTATGGAAAGCCTTTCTCATTGAACGTGTGTAGGTGTGTGTTCTCATCGGGATCAGAGAAAGACAGTGTTCCTTTCTCCCAGTCCAGTTGCACTCCGATCTTCCCCAACTGTTTCTGTACATGTCCGAGGTGATTGGAGGTTCCTGGATACCTCCTTTTGAAGTGTGTTGCTTCGTCGTCTCGGTTTCTTGTACAATTTATACACCAGAATCCACTGTCATCTCCACTCTTTCCAACTCATTTTCTGCGGATAGACTCAGAGACCACCCAGGTAACGTTAACACTCTTCACTGTCCTAGCTGAGTTAAAGCCTTCAGATCCCAGGACGGCAGAAAAAAGACGGAATTGTCCATATCCCAAGTAATCTTTTTTCAACCTCTCTGGGTTGTCAGGAAACTGTGGGTTCTGACAGTCACTGGCAAAGGTCAGGGCCTCGTTTCCCAGAGCCTTCGTAGCATTAAGACCCTCATTATAACCTTCTGTAAATATGTATCTTTAGTAGCCTTCGTCAGTAACGTGGCACTTAAAAACCTTCGCACATGTAAGAGTGATCCAGACCACTCGTAGAGCAGCCAAACTGCATCGTTGGAGGCTTTTTTTTTGCCCTTTTTTGTCCTTCCGCAGAAGATCTCCGTTAAGCATAGAATCAAGATGCTTAGGCTATCTGTTTGACTGTGACTGCCAATAACTTCAGAACGAAGTTGACTACAAATACAAAGTTGCCAAAGTTTTTGCAATTTTTACAAACAAGCGAAGGATAAAATGATGCTTCAAACGAAAACCGAGATGACTGCGTTAAAAGATACATAGGCTACATGGCCCTATATAGGCTATTTCAATCATATTTAAATCAATTTCATGTTCAATCAATTGAGTTACATTTTGCGACTTGGCTACTGTCTGTAATTTTAGCCTCAATGTGTTTCATAATGTGTGACATCGTGCCCCGTCTGTGATGTAGTGCATTAGAATAAGCCGCCTCAATATCTGCAGCCATAGGTGGTAATATCTCTCTAGGAACTGATCCGTCGTCAGTATTGTGGATTAATACTAATGTGAAGATAATATTTGAATGGAGAAAGCTGATCCCAAAGCAGCGCTGCTTTTCTTTGGATCCTATCAGTATGGACACATGGTCTAACGATGCACCTAGGGAACGCTCTCTCTACGTGCTGGTTTGGGAAACACTAAATAAAGATGCATCTGGTACAATCATCGTAATGCTTAAGTTACATCGCAACTGGGAAACAAGGCCCAGAGCCTCAGACAGGATGACATCACAGGAGGTTGGTGGAACCTTAATGGAGGAGAATGAGCTTGTGGTGATGGCTGGAGCGGAATTAGTGGAATGGTATCAAATGTGTTTGATGCCATTCCATTTGCTCCGTTCTGGACATTATTATGAGCCGTTCTCCCCTCAGCAGCCTCCTGTGGATGACATATTGGCTCGCAGTGTTGGGGTCCAGAAACACAGGAGCTTCAAAGAAAGAACAGAGACTCTCTCAATGCTTGTTTGGTCATACTGCAATACTCACTGTATTGGCCCATATTCTACATCTTCTCCCAGACTGTGATCTGCAGGTTGCCGAAGGTGCTATGCCACATCGATCAGCGCTCCTGAAACAAGCTCTGGATCTGACCTTGTGTATTTGGTTCTGGAAGATCAATAAAGAGTTATACTGCTGTGGGGTTGGGTTCAGAACCATACTCTTCTGCTCCTCTTCCTCCCTCAGGGCAGCTATCCTGGCCTCCTCTTCCTCTCATAGTAAGTGGTGAAGCTTCCTGAACTCCTCCTTAATCTGCATGCTGGGAAAGGGAAAACCTAGTCAGTTGCACAACTGAATACATTCAACCAAAAAGTATCTTCTGTATTTAACCCAACCGTTCTGAATCAGAGAGATGTGGGGGGCTGCCTTAATCAAGGTCATCAGCCTCCAGGGAGCAGTTATTGTTGGGGTTAACTGTTTTGCTCAAGGGCAGATTTTTTTCCACCTTGTCAGCTTGGGGATTTGAACAAGCAACCTTTCAGTTACTGTCCCAACACTCTAACCGCTAGGCTAGCTGCCGCTCCGAGCCTAGCTTCATAGCTCCACTCTAAACATAATGTTGAGTTTTAACCAACTACAGAATTCCAGCTGAAGATGTAGCACCTGTTTCTGGTAAGAAGGACTAAGGGGAGAGGGTCTTGGTGAGTGTACTGCATTGGCTTAAATAGAACTGCGTTCGTGAGCCATTTCGTATGAGCCACTATTGTTAGTGTATTTCATTTTGTGGCCACTAGGGGAGAGAGAAATGACATTTCCGTAGAGAGTGCACCTTCAAAACAGTAATAGTCCATCTGGTTAAACGTAATCACCTTTCTGCACTTTAGAGTGGAGCTCCAGTTTCTTCTTCAAGACCTCCACATCTGCCTTCAATACCACCTGAAACAACAACAATACTAACAATTAAGGTACAGATTCTTTGTTAGGGGAAAATTTATGGCTAAATACTGCCGTTCTTAAATTCCAAGTTCAAATCCAAACCCTACAAATAAAAACTTGGGTAAAAGCTTTGGGTGAAAAAAGGACTTGAGGCTGAATTCCATCTCCTCACACTGAAAACCCATCGGCCTCCATTATTTGTGACTGCGGAGAAAACTGTCGGATGAATATTTATATTTTCCGATTTCCTTGGTACATAAATTCCTGTAATGTCTGACATTTACTTCCCTGTGAGCCGGTTGGAGAACGCAGCTGAACGAAACCTTGATGTCTTCCGTCAGCGCTGAGGAAATATGGCGGAGAGAGGCGTCGCGTGAGAAGGTTGCTCATTGTCAGTATCCATCTGTTTGTTTCTGCACCAAAATTGTGGCTCCGAAAACAATCATTTCTCTCTTTAAAACGCATAAAAAATGCATGAAAGGAAAGGAAGCGATCGCCGGGTCTCCGGAGGCACTTATAAGAGACGGGGGCTTCTACTCCCGAGGTGGATGGATCATTGCAAAACAGTGAATTATCCACTCAATGGTATTCCCCATTATAATAAACTAATAGCACATATTGCTCCCCTAACTCCATACTGCTCCAAGACAGACAGAAAAACACACTTAATGAGGTACATTTAGCTGAATAATTAACTTCGCTAGACACAAAACTTTATTAGTCGCAGGGGAGACAAACAGGCCGGGCAGGGAGGAAGGCTTGGCTATTGAATGAGCAATCAAACAGCACTCTGCGACCAATCAAGAGAGAGTGTAGAAAACAGTGGAGGGACTACAGACCCTAAAGCAATCAATCAAAGTGACCCAGTGGTGTCAATCTGTCACAGCTAGGTGGTGATGCTGTGACACACCATGTCACACAAGCCTCTGGGACACATCAGGTGTTGGTTTCTCTCTCAAGGGGGTGCTGTTGTCAGGTTACGGTCAGAGAAAATCCCGCCTGTGCGGTTCAGGTGTTGCGTTCTAGTCCTTGCTGCCATGGGCCCTGGTGGGGACCGACGACCGATGAGGTCATTCTCAGTGATGGAGGAGGAGGAGGGGAGGGGGGTTGTTATGCGGCGGTGTGGAGGAAAGGGGGCCGTGTGTGGGGAAAGGGAACAGATTGACAAGCACTGCGGGCTGCTGCCACCGCTGCGGAGAGCAAAATGCACTTTTCCAAATGTCACCTTGCCAACCCCTTTCTAAAAGAGAGAGAAACAAAGAAAATGTGAAAGGCCGACAATTGTGAGTGAGATGAAAACGTCAGGGGTCTGTCAGAAAGAGTGTTGTTTCCTGTTCCTGTGACTCTTCCTGACGCTGGAGGAGAATTGATGTGAAGGCCACCACATAGTTGTCTTCTTCTTTCTGTCTTCTTCAGTTTATCAGGACATCTTAAAGCAGAGGCCTTTCTTAATCCTCGAACAGGGAACACCACACAGGAGGTTGGTGGAAACTTAATTGGGGAGGACGGGCTCGTGGTAATGGCTGGAGCGAAATAGGTGGAATGGTGTCAAATACATTAAACACATGGTTTCAAGGTGTTTGATGCCATTCTATTTGCTCTGTTCCGGACATTATTATGAGCCGTCCTCCCCTCAGCAGCCTCCTGTGGAACACCATGTGACTTGGTGAAGCTCCGCAGCGTTAGACCTGGCGCCCCACATGACATGGTGTAATACCGTGGGCCGTTGTCAAACACTGGGTTTACACAGGCAGCCCGAATCAAGTTACAACTTTTAATGTCACGTGCACAAGTACAGTGAAATGCCTTTCCTTGCAAGCTCCAAACCCAACAATTCAGTGATCAATATCAATGTAATACTAAAAATAACAATATGGTAGAACAAAACACACAAGAAATAAAAATAAGAAGAATACGAGAAATGGAGTACGCACACTGGGTCAGTCAGTTCCAGAACCACATTTACAATGTGCAGATACTGGAGTGGTAGAGGTAGATCTGTTTTGGGGTAAGGGGACTTGGCATCAGGATATACACTGCTCAAAAAAATAAAGGGAACACTTAAACAACACAATGTAACTCCAAGTCAATCACACTTCTGTGAAATTAAACTGTCCATTTAGGAAGCAACACTGATTGACAATACATTTCACATGCTGTTGTGCAAATGGAATAGACAACAGGTGGAAATTATAGGCAATTAGCAAGACACCCCCAATAAAGGAGTGGTTCTGCAGGTGGGGACCACAGACCACTTCTCAGTTCCTATGCTTCCTGGCTGATGTTTTGGTCACTTTTGAATGCTGGCGGTGCTTTCACTCTAGTGGTAGCATGAGACGGAGTCTACAACCCACACAAGTGGCTCAGGTAGTGCAGATCATCCAGGATGGCACATCAATGCGAGCTGTGGCAAGAAGGTTTGCTGTGTCTGTCAGCGTAGTGTCCAGAGCATGGAGGCGCTACCAGGAGATAGGCCAGTACATCAGGAGACGTGGAGGAGGCCGTAGGAGGGCAACAACCCAGCAGCAGGACCGCTACCTCCGCCTTTGTGCAAGGAGGAGCAGGAGGAACACTGCCAGATCCCTGCAAAATGACCTCCAGCAGGCCACAAATGTGCATGTGTCTGCTCAAACGGTCAGATACAGACTCCATGAGGGTGGTATGAGGGCCCGACGTCCACAGGTGGGGGTTGTGCTTACAGCCCAACACCGTGCAGGACGTTTGGCATTTGCCAGAGAACACCAAGATTGGCAAATTCGCCACTGGCGCCCTGTGCTCTTCACAGATGAGAGCAGGTTCGCACTGAGCACATGTGACAGACGTGACAGAGTCTGGAGACGCCGTGGAGAACGTTCTGCTGCCTGCAACATCCTCCAGCATGACCGGTTTGGCAATGGGTCAGTCATGGTGTGGGGTGGCATTTCTTTGGGGGGCCGCACAGCCCTCCATGTGCTCGCCAGAGGTAGCCTGACTGCCATTAGGTACCAAAATGAGATCCTCAGACCCCTTGTGAGACCATATGCTGGTGCGGTTGGCCCTGGGTTCCTCCTAATGCAAGACAATGCTAGACCTCATGTGGCTGGAGTGTGTCAGCAGTTCCTGCAAGAGGAAGGCATTGATGCTATGGACTGGCCCGCCCGTTCCCCAGACCTGAATCCAATTGAGTACATCTGGGACATCATGTCTCGCTCCATCCACCAACGCCACGTTGCACCACAGACTGTCCAGGAGTTGGCGGATGCTTTAGTCCAGGTCTGGGAGGAGATCCCTCAGGAGACCATCCGCCACCTCATCAGGAGCTTGCCCAGGCGTTGTAGGGAGGTCATACAGGCACGTGGAGGCCACACACACTACTGAGCCTCATTTTGACTTGATTTAAGGACATTTCATCAAAGTTGGATCAGCCTGTAGTGTGGTTTTCCACTTAAATTTTGAGTGTGACTCCAAATCCAGACCTCCATGGGTTGATAAATTGGATTTCCATTGATTATTTTTGTGTGATTTTGTTGTCAGCACATTCAACTATGTAAAGAAAAAGTATTTAATAAGATTATTTCATTCATTCAGATCTAGGATGTGTTATTTTAGTGTTCCCTTTATTTTTTTGAGCAGTGTATGATAAACAGAACAGCAGCAGCGTAAATAATGATTGTATGGGAGCGTGTGTGTAGAGTCAGTATAAATGTGTGTAGAGTCATGTGAGTGTGTAGAGTCCTGTGAGTGTGTAGAGTCCTGTGAGTGTGTAGTGTCCTGTGAGTGTGTAGAGTCAGTATAAATGTGTGTGTGTGTTATGTGTGTGTTGGAGTTTCAGTGTGTGTGAGTGTGTAGAGTCCTGTGAGTGTGTAGAGTCCTGTGAGTGTGTAGAGTCAGTATAAATGTGTGTGTGTGTTATGTGTGTGTTGGAGTGTCAGTGTGTGTGAGTGTGTAGTCCTGTGAGTGTGTAGTCCTGTGAGTATGTAGAGTCCTGTGAGTGTGTAGAGTCCTGTGAGAGTGTAGAGTCCTGTGAGAGTGTAGAGTCCTGTGAGAGTGTAGAGTCCTGTGAGTATGCATAGTGTGCAAAATATTCTAATTAGGCTGCCTGTGAAACACAGCCATGAAGTCAAAACAGTTTCTCTATCTCACACAATGAATGAAATAACTCATGACTAGGATACTCAAGGGCTTAGACACAGTATGAGCAAGACAGCCATCCCACTGGGCACAGACGTCAATTCAACGTCTATTCCATGTTGGTTGATTGAATTTCATTGAAATGATGTGGAAACAACATTGATTTAACCAGTGTGTGCCCACTGGGATATCTGTTCTTTACATTCCACTTTCTGTAAACATTCTGAAACCCATATGAACAAGCCTCTGGCAGGTTGGCAGAGGAGCCTGTGACCAATCAATGCAGAGAGAGAGAGACGGCGCCAGGAACAAGACGGGTGACATATACATATGCCCCTGTGCCCATACATCAGCCAGCACAAGCAAGGAGTTCCAATCCATGCCAGCTCACCTTCTCTCTGTCAACTCAATAAAGCTCTGTGAAATATAGTAAGGGATTACCCCCCTGATTTGGACAAAATAACATGGCAACATATTGGCATAGCACGAATCATACACACGATTGAAATAACCACCCAAATCGGCCCATCTCCGGGCCAATCATATGGCAATTTTCCGATGGCAATTGCCAATTGTAACACCCCAAATTTCCTTTAGATGGCGAGCGTGCTCCACCTTGGTTTTTCATACAGCAAATGATACCCAATTCTTACCCAAGTCTCAGATTTTGATAAAATGATATTTTTTTTGAAAACGTAGCATCTTGTAAAAAAGTGGTTTCTGGACCGTTTTTCGAATTTTTTTCGATTGTTATGTCAATTACACATGTATAAGAGCTGTATGAACATGCTTCTGACGTTTTTTATTGATGTCGTTTTTTGGGTTGCTTTTGCTTGTGCGCAAGGCATATGATTTGTGCATTTTGAATATGATTTCATAGGAAAAAAGTGACATTTTTTTTTTCATTTTTTTTGCAAAATGACATATCCAATGCTTTTTTTTGTCACTTGTGGAAGTATTGCAAGTGCCAAATTACAGCAAATATCCAAAAGATAGCTAGAGCTCTCCGCAGTGAATTTTCATATTGCAAATGTAACACAATTCAAGTCCCAAGTGTCAAATTTTGAAAAAATGACATATTTTTTGAAAACTTTTCAACCCTAAAAAAGTGGTTTCTGGACCGTTTTTCGAATTTTTTTTGATTTTTATGTCAATTACACATGTATAAGAGCTGTATGGACATACTTTTGACATATTTTATTGACATAATTTTTTGGGTTGTTTTTGCTTGTGCATAAGGCATTTGGAATATGTTTTGTGCATTTGGAATATGATTTCATAGGAAGTCAAAAGTGACATATTTGCTTGTGCATAAGGCATATGATTTGTGCATTTGGAATATGATTTCATAGGAAGTCAAAAGTCACATATTTATATTTTTTGCCAAATGCCATTAGAAATGTGCAAATTAAATGTCCAATTCTTTTTTTGTCAATTATACATGTATGAAAGTATTGAATGTGCCAAATCAGTATGTTTGTCCGTTTGCCATGTACGATCATAGGAAGTCGGTTTCCAAACCCAAAAGTCAGTGAACCATGTTCCAAATGGCATTTATACTGCCCAAATGATATATATCCCTATGTTGAGCCATCAATCAACGCAGATGGTCTACTTGTCATGTATGATGAGGGAGAAGTGGGACTCTGTTGCTTTTAACATTTTTAACGAATTTGACATGCTCAGAATGCATAATTGACTGGCCCGATGATCTCGGGATGGCCGTGCAGTGACTGTGGTTCCTCTCCATCGCTCGTTGTGTTGATTTCATCATGTCAACTTTGGTGATATTTTTTGCTGTTGAATCATCTTGCAAATGCGCGTTACATTTGCAATATTGCGCGTTACGTTTGCAATATGATTCAATGGGCATTTAGCATCACAAATTTAGGCATGCTCAAAAATACTGCAGAAATGCATTATTGACTGGCTCGATGAACTCGGGATGGCCGGGCAGTGACTGTGGTTCCTCTCCATTGCTCGTCACCCAGCAGTCAGCGTCCATCAGTCAATTAGATGTCATTTTGACACCAAACTGATAGCATCTGACACCAAATCCACTTTTTCCAACTCGTATAGAAGCCAACTATCACATATGTCAGAGAAGGCCCATAATTCACAGTGCTTTCAATTTTAACCATAAAAAAACCTAAAACACATAGTTACGTTATAGCTGCGGGTCCAGCTCTGACATTATGTGTAGGCCTATGTGAGGCGACCCCGAATCCCAAGTTTCGGCTCGATAGGTCATTCGGTGCCCGAGCAATGGCCTAATTGGTGCTGAAAATCCACTTTTTCAGGGCGTTACTACGGGGCCCCTGAATGAGCTATCGGACAGAGACATTGGGGTCCGTCTCTATGGGCCGAGGCGGTTTCAATGCACCTAGTCTTGCGACTCTGGGACATTTCTACATGTCGCCATGTCCGTGATATTCAAAATGAATTGAAAATATTGCAAATGTACGAGGCGGTTTCTCGGTCAGAGAACCTTCTAGAGCCCCATAAATCACCGTGCACTATCGACTTGAGCTCTAGAACAGGTTTCTAAAATTTCGGAGCTCTAGGTCTGACGGTTCTTGAATCGTTTGAACGAAAGTAACTATTGAAGGCGGTATAAGCCTCTAAGCCCCATACTATGTACCTATGGCCAAATTGTGTGTGTGTTTTTGTTTTTTTTGCAAAAAGAATAGACACACGTTGTCTTTGGGGTAGGCATATACAGAATCCTGAATATGAAGTCTCTACCTTAAGAATTGACTGAGAAACAGATGGTTGAGTTGCGTGATTTTCACTATCTGCAGGTGGCAATATGACAATAGCTCTTGGGTGTTTTTAACCACTTCCGGTTGTCACAGGAAGCTGTTGCTTCACACACGTTGTCTTTGGGGTAGAAATAAACAGAATCCTGAATAAGAAGTCTCTACCTTAAGAATTGACTGAGAAACAGATGGTTGAGTTGCATGATTTTCACTATGCGCACGTAATATGACAATAGCTCTTGGGTGTTTTTAACCACTTCCGGTTGTCACAGGAAGCTCTTGCTTCACACACGTTGTCGTTGGGGTAGACAGAAACAGAATCCTGAATAAGAAGTCTCTACCTTAAGAATTGACTGAGAAACAGATGGTTGAGTTGCGTGATTTTCACTATCTGCAGGTGGCAATATGACAATAGCTCTAGGCTATTTTAAACCACTTCCGGTTGTCACAGGAAGCTCTTGCTTCACACACGTTGTCTTTGGGGTAGACATAAACGGAATCCTGAATAAGAAGTCTCTACCTTAAGAATTGACTGAGAAACAGATGGTTGAGTTGCGTGATTTTCACTATGCGCACGTAATATGACAATAGCTCTTGGGTGATTTTAACCACTTCCGGTTGTCACAGGAAGCTCTTGCTTCACACACGTTGTCTTTGGGGTAGACATAAACGGAATCCTGAATAAGAAGTCTCTACCTTAAGAATTGACTGAGAAACAGACGGTTGAGTTGCGTGATTTTCACTATGCGCACGTAATATGACAATAGCTCTTGGGTGATTTTAACCACTTCCGGTTATCACAGGAAGCTCTTGCTTCACACACGTTGTCTTTGGGGTAGACATAAACGGAATCCTGAATAAGAAGTCTCTACCTTAAGAATTGACTGAGAAACAGACGGTTGAGTTGCGTGATTTTCACTATGCGCACGTAATATGACAATAGCTCTTGGGTGATTTTAACCACTTCCGGTTGTCACAGGAAGCTCTTGCTTCACACACGTTGTCTTTGGGGTAGACATAAACGGAATCCTGAATAAGAAGTCTCTACCTTAAGAATTGACTGAGTAACAGATGGTTGAGTTGCGTGATTTTCACTATATGCAGGTTGTCCATATGACAATAGCTCTAGGCTGTTTTAACCACTTCCCGTTGTCACAGGAAGTTCTTACTCAACACACGTTGTCTTTGGGGTAGACATAAACAGAATCCTGAATAAGAAGTCTCTACCTTAAGAATTGACTGAGAAACAGATGGTTGAGTTGCGTGATTTTCACTATCTGCAGGTGGCAATATGACAATAGCTCTTGGGTGTTTTTAACCACTTCCGGTTGTCACAGGAAGCTGTTGCTTCACACACGTTGTCTTTGGGGTAGACATAAACAGAATCCTGAATAAGAAGTCTCTACCTTAAGAATTGACTGAGTAACAGATGGTTGAGTTGCGTGATTTTCACTATATGCAGGTTGTCCATATGACAATAGCTCTAGGCTGTTTTAACCACTTCCCGTTGTCACAGGAAGTTCTTACTCAACACACGTTGTCTTTGGGGTAGACATAAACAGAATCCTGAATAAGAAGTCTCTACCTTAAGAATTGACTGAGAAACAGATGGTTGAGTTGCGTGATTTTCACTATGCGCACGTAATATGACAATAGCTCTTGAGTGATTTTAACCACTTCCGGTTGTCACAGGAAGCTCTTGCTTCACACACGTTGTCTTTGGGGTAGACATAAACGGAATCCTGAATAAGAAGTCTCTACCTTAAGAATTGACTGAGAAACAGATGGTTGAGTTGCATGATTTTCACTATGAGCACGTAATATGACAATAGCACTTGGGTGATTTTAACCACTTCCGGTTGTCACAGGAAGCTCTTGCTTCACACACGTTGTCTTTGGGGTACACATAAACAGAATCATGAATAAGAAGTCTCTACCTTAAGAATTGACTGAGTAACAGATGGTTGAGTTGCGTGATTTTCACTATATGCAGGTTGACCAAATGACAATGGCTCTAGGCTGTTTTAACCACTTCCCGTTGTCACAGGAAGTTCTTACTCAACACACGTTGTCTTTGGGGTAGACATAAACAGAATCCTGAATAAGAAGTCTCTACCTTAAGAATTGACTGAGTAACAGATGGTTGAGTTGCGTGATTTTCACTATATGCAGGTTGACCATATGACAATAGCTCTTGGCTGTTTTTAACAACTTCCGGTTGTCACAGGAAGCTCTTACTTCACACACGTTGTCTTTGGGGTAGACATAAACAGAATCCTGAATATGAAGTCTGTACCTTAAGAATTGACTGAGTAACAGATGGTTGAGTTGCGTGATTTTCACTATCTGCAGGTGGCAATATGACAATAGCTCTTGGGTGTTTTTAACCACTTCCGGTTGTCACAGGAAGCTCTTGCTTCACACACGTTGTCTTTGGGGTAGACAGAAACAGAATCCTGAATAAGAAGTCTCTACCTTAAGAATTGACTGAGAAACAGACGGTTGAGTTGCGTGATTTTCACTATGCGCACGTAATATGACAATAGCTCTTGGGTGATTTTAACCACTTCCGGTTGTCACAGGAAGCTCTTGCTTCACACACGTTGTCTTTGGGGTAGACATAAACAGAATCCTGAATAAGAAGTCTCTACCTTAAGAATTGACTGAGTAACAGATGGTTGAGTTGCGTGATTTTCACTATATGCAGGTTGTCCATATGACAATAGCTCTAGGCTGTTTTAACCACTTCCCGTTGTCACAGGAAGTTCTTACTCAACACACGTTGTCTTTGGGGTAGACATAAACAGAATCCTGAATAAGAAGTCTCTACCTTAAGAATTGACTGAGTAACAGATGGTTGAGTTGCGTGATTTTCACTATATGCAGGTTGTCCATATGACAATAGCTCTAGGCTGTTTTAACCACTTCCCGTTGTCACAGGAAGTTCTTACTCAACACACGTTGTCTTTGGGGTAGACATAAACAGAATCCTGAATAAGAAGTCTCTACCTTAAGAATTGACTGAGTAACAGATGGTTGAGTTGCGTGATTTTCACTATGCGCTCGTAATATGACAATGGCTCTTGGGTGATTTTAACCACTTCCGGTTGTCACAGGAAGCTCTTGCTTCACACACGTTGTCTTTGGGGTACATATAAACGGAATCCTGAATAAAAAGTCTCTACCTTAAGAATTGACTGAGTAACAGATGGTTGAGTTGCGTGATTTTCACTATATGCAGGTTGACCAAATGACAATGGCTCTAGGCTGTTTTAACCACTTCCCGTTGTCACAGGAAGTTCTTACTCAACACACGTTGTCTTTGGGGTAGACATAAACAGAATCCTGAATAAGAAGTCTCTACCTTAAGAATTGACTGAGTAACAGATGGTTGAGTTGCGTGATTTTCACTATATGCAGGTTGTCCATATGACAATAGCTCTAGGCTGTTTTAACCACTTCCCGTTGTCACAGGAAGTTCTTACTCAACACACGTTGTCTTTGGGGTAGACAGAAACAGAATCCTGAATAAGAAGTCTCTACCTTAAGAATTGACTGAGTAACAGATGGTTGAGTTGCGTGATTTTCACTATCTGCAGTTGGCAATATGACAATAGCTCTTGGGTGTTTTTAACCACTTCCGGTTGTCACAGGAAGCTGTTGCTTCACACACGTTGTCTTTGGGGTAGACATAAACAGAATCCTGAATAAGAAGTCTCTACCTTAAGAATTGACTGAGTAACAGATGGTTGAGTTGCGTGATTTTCACTATGCGCTCGTAATATGACAATGGCTCTTGGGTGATTTTAACCACTTCCGGTTGTCACAGGAAGCTCTTGCTTCACACACGTTGTCTTTGGGGTACATATAAACGGAATCCTGAATAAGAAGTCTCTACCTTAAGAATTGACTGAGTAACAGATGGTTGAGTTGCGTGATTTTCACTATATGCAGGTTGACCAAATGACAATGGCTCTAGGCTGTTTTAACCACTTCCCGTTGTCACAGGAAGTTCTTACTCAACACACGTTGTCTTTGGGGTAGACATAAACAGAATCCTGAATAAGAAGTCTCTACCTTAAGAATTGACTGAGTAACAGATGGTTGAGTTGCGTGATTTTCACTATATGCAGGTTGTCCATATGACAATAGCTCTAGGCTGTTTTAACCACTTCCCGTTGTCACAGGAAGTTCTTACTCAACACACGTTGTCTTTGGGGTAGACAGAAACAGAATCCTGAATAAGAAGTCTCTACCTTAAGAATTGACTGAGTAACAGATGGTTGAGTTGCGTGATTTTCACTATCTGCAGTTGGCAATATGACAATAGCTCTTGGGTGTTTTTAACCACTTCCGGTTGTCACAGGAAGCTGTTGCTTCACACACGTTGTCTTTGGGGTAGACATAAACAGAATCCTGAATAAGAAGTCTCTACCTTAAGAATTGACTGAGTAACAGATGGTTGAGTTGCGTGATTTTCACTATATGCAGGTTGTCCATATGACAATAGCTCTAGGCTGTTTTAACCACTTCCCGTTGTCACAGGAAGTTCTTACTCAACACACGTTGTCTTTGGGGTAGACATAAACAGAATCCTGAATAAGAAGTCTCTACCTTAAGAATTGACTGAGTAACAGATGGTTGAGTTGCGTGATTTTCACTATCTGCAGTTGGCAATATGACAATAGCTCTTGGGTGTTTTTAACCACTTCCGGTTGTCACAGGAAGCTGTTGCTTCACACACGTTGTCTTTGGGGTAGACATAAACAGAATCCTGAATAAGAAGTCTCTACCTTAAGAATTGACTGAGTAACAGATGGTTGAGTTGCGTGATTTTCACTATGCGCTCGTAATATGACAATGGCTCTTGGGTGATTTTAACCACTTCCGGTTGTCACAGGAAGCTCTTGCTTCACACACGTTGTCTTTGGGGTACATATAAACGGAATCCTGAATAAGAAGTCTCTACCTTAAGAATTGACTGAGTAACAGATGGTTGAGTTGCGTGATTTTCACTATATGCAGGTTGACCAAATGACAATGGCTCTAGGCTGTTTTAACCACTTCCCGTTGTCACAGGAAGTTCTTACTCAACACACGTTGTCTTTGGGGTAGACATAAACAGAATCCTGAATAAGAAGTCTCTACCTTAAGAATTGACTGAGTAACAGATGGTTGAGTTGCGTGATTTTCACTATGCGCACTTAATATGACAATAGCTCTTGGGTGTTTTTAACCACTTCCAGTTGTCACAGGAACCTTAGAATCGACACAGGTAGACCTCACAGTAGCCTGATGGATTGTTGTAGAAGACAGGTTCATAAGGCATTCATAACCCACATAGGCTTCAGGTTGAATTTTGGAGAATAGTCTATGTGTTCCTATGGGGAGAGAAGTCATTGCACACAGTTTGATCTAAACACCTTCTTTTCACTGTGAAGGGTTAATGCCACAGGGTCAAGGTTGGCTTGCACAGATCGGGAGGACCTCAGGAACGCTCCTGGTTCCTCTCCATCGCTCGTTGTGTTGATTTCATCATGTCACCTTTGGTGACATTTTTTGCTGTTGAATCATATTGCAAATACACGGATGCGCATTTGCAATATGATTCAATTGGCATTTAGCATCACAACTTTGGCATGCTCAAAACCACTGCAGAAATGCATAATTGACTGTCCCGATGAACTGGGGATGGCCGTGCAGTGACTGTGGTTCCTCTCCATCGCTCGTTGTGTTGATTTCATCATGTCAACTTTGGTGATGTTTTTTGCTGTTGAATCATGTTGCAAATGCGCGTTACATTTGCAATATTCCATGTTACGTTTGCAATATGATTCAATGGGCATTTAGCATCACAAATGTGGCATGCTCAAAACCACTGCAGAAATGCATAATTGACTGTCCCGATGAACTGGGGATGGCCGTGCAGTGACTGTGGTTCCTCTCCATCGCTCGTTGTGTTGATTTCATCATGTCAACTTTGGTGATGTTTTTTGCTGTTGAATCATGTTGCAAATGTGCGTTACATTTGCAATATTCCATGTTACGTTTGCAATATGATTCAATGGGCATTTAGCATCACAAATGTGGCATGCTCAAAACCACTGCAGAAATGCATAATTGACTGTCCCGATGAACTGGGGATGGCCGTGCAGTGACTGTGGTTCCTCTCGATCGCTCGTTGTGTTGATTTCATCATGTCAACTTTGGTGATATTTTTTGCTGTTGAATCATGTTGCAAATGCGCGTTACATTTGCAATATTGCGTGTTACGTTTGCAATATGATGCAATGGGCATTTAGCATCACAACTTTGGCATGCTCAAAACCACTGCAGAAATGCATAATTGACTGTCCCGATGAACTGGTGATGGCCGGGCAGTGACTGTGGTTCCTCTCCATGGCTTGATGGTGACATGAGAGAAGTGGGATTGTCGTTTTTTAGCAATTTTTTTGAAAAATGTCCAAAATGACTAGGTGCGCCCCATACTGGATGGGCACTGATGGAAGGTGCTCACTACCCAACCGTGCACCCCTTGCACCACCCTAAAGGCATTTAAAACCATTCTAAAAAATTACTCCTGGTAACCCATTTCGGGTCACCATGTGCACTGATGCGCATTTGCAATATGATTCAATGGGCCTCAACATCACGAATTTGGCATGCTTAAAAACACTGCAGAAATGCAAAATGAACTGTCCCGATGAACTGGTGATGGCCGGGCAGTGACTGTGGTTCCTCTCCATGGCTTGATGGTGACATGAGAGAAGTGGGATTGTCGTTTTTTAGCAATTTTTTTGAAAAATGTCCAAAATGACTAGGTGCGCCCCATACTGGATGGGCACTGATGGAAGGTGCTCACTACCCAACCGTGCACCCCTTGCACCACCCTAAAGGCATTTAAAACCATTCTAAAAAATTACTCCTGGTAACCCATTTCGGGTCACCATGTGCACTGATGCGCATTTGCAATATGATTCAATGGGCCTCAACATCACGAATTTGGCATGCTTAAAAACACTGCAGAAATGCAAAATTAACTGTCCCGATGAACTGGTGATGGCCGGGCAGTGACTGTGGTTCCTCTCCATGGCTTGATGGTGACATGAGAGAAGTGGGATTGTCGTTTTTTAGCAATTTTTTTGAAAAATGTCCAAAATGACTAGGGGCGCCCCATACTGGATGGGCACTGATGGAAGGTGCTCCCTACCCAACCGTGCACCCCTTGCACCCTCTAAAGGCATTTAAAACCCTTCTAAAAAATTACTCCTGGTAACCCATTTCGGGTCACCATGTGCACTGATGCGCATTTGCAATATGATTCAATGGGCCTCAACATCACGAATTTGGCATGCTCAAAAACACTAAAGATATGCAAAATTGACTGTCCCGATGAACTGGGGATGGCCGGGCAGTGACTGTGGTTCCTCTCAATGGCTTGATGGTGACATGAGAGAAGTGGGATTGTCGTTTTTTAGCAATTTCTTTGAAAAATGTCCAAAATGACTAGGGGCGCCCCATACTGGATGGGCACTGATGGAAGGTGCTCCCTACCCAACCGTGCACCCCTTGCACCCTCTAAAGGCATTTAAAACCCTTCTAAAAAATTACTCCTGGTAACCCATTTCGGGTCACCATGTGCACTGATGCGCATTTACAATATGATTCAATGGGCCTCAACATCACGAATTTGGCATGCTCAAAAACACTAAAGATATGCAAAATTGACTGTCCCGATGAACTGGGGATGGCCGGGCAGTGACTGTGGTTCCTCTCTATCGCTCATTGTGTTGATTTCATCATGTCAACTTTGGTGATATTTTTGCTGTTGAGTCATATTGCAAACGCACGTTACGTTTGCAATATAGCGCGTTACGTTTGCAATATGATTTAATGGGCATTTAGTATCACAAATTTAGGCATGCTCAAAAATACTGCAGAAATGCATAATTGACTGGCCTGATGAACTGGGGATGGCCGGGCAGTGACTGTGGTTCCTCTCTGTCGCTCATTGTGTTGATTTCATCATGTCAACTTTGGTGATATTTTCTGCTGTTGAATCATATTGCAAACGCACGTTACGTTTGCAATATAGCGCGTTACGTTTGCAATATGATTTAATGGGCATTTAGCATCACAAATTTAGGCATGCTCAAAAATACTGCAGAAATGCATAATTGACTGGCCCAATGAACTCGGGATGGCCGGGCAGTGACTGTGGTTAATCTCCATTGCTCGTCACCCAGCAGTCAGCGTCCATCAGTCAATTAGTTGTCATTCTGACACCAAACTGATAGCATCTGACACCAAATCCACTTTTTCCAACTCGTATAGAAGCCAACTATCACATATGTCAGAGAAGGCCCATAATTCACAGTGCTTTCAATTTTAACCATAAAAAACCTAAAACACATAGTTACGTTATAGCTGCGGGTCCAGTTCTGACATTATGTGTAGGCCTATGTGAGGCGACCCCGAATCCCAAGTTTCGGCTCGATAGGTCATTTGGTGCCCAAGCAATGGCCTTAATTGGTGCTGAAAATCCACTTTTTCAGGGCGTTACTACGGGGTCCCTGAATGAGCTATCGGACAGAGACATTGGGGTCCGTCTCTACGGGCCGAGGCGGTTTCAATGCACCTAGTCTTGCGACTCTGGGACATTTCTAAATGTCGCCATGTCCGTGATATTGAAAATGAATTGAAAATATTGCAAATGTACGAGGTGGTTTCTCGGTCAGAGAACCTTCTAGAGCCCCATAAATCACCGTGCACTATCGACTTGAGCTCTAGAACAGGTTTCTAAAATTTCGGAGCTCTAGGTCTGACGGTTCTTGAATCGTTTCAACAAAAGTAACTATTGAAGGCGGTATAAGACTCTAAGCCCCACACTATGTCCCTATGGCCAAATTGTGTGTGTGTGTTTTTGTTTTTTTTGCAAAAAGAATAGACACACGTTGTCTTTGGGGTAGGCATATACAGAATCCTCAATATGAAGTCTCTACCTAAAGAATTGGCTGGATGACATAGGGTTGAGTTGCGTGATTTTCACTATATGCTGGTTGACCATATGACAATAGCTCTTTGCTGTTTTTAACAACTTCCGGTTGTCACAGGAAGCTCTTACTCAACACATGTTGTCTTTGGGTTAGACATAAACAGAATCCTGAATATGAAGTCTCTACCTTAAGAATTGACTGAATAACAGATGGTTGAGTTGCGTGATTTTCACTATATGCCGGTTGACCATATGACAATAGCTCTTGGCTGTTTTTAACAACTTCCGGTTGTCACAGGAAGCTCTTGCTTCACACACGTTGTCTTTGGGGTAGACATAAACAGAATCCTGAATATGAAGTCTCTACCTTAAGAATTGACTGAATGACAGATGGTTGAGTTGCGTGATTTTCACTATCTGCAGGTTGCTTATATGACAATAGCTCTAGGGTGATTTTAACATTTTCCGGTTGCTCCAGGAACCTTAGAATCGACACAGGTAGACCTCACAGTAGCCTGATGGATTGTTATAGAAGACAGGTTCATAAGGCATTCATAACCCACATAGACTTCAGGTTGAATTTAGGAGAATTGTCAATGTATTCCTATGGGGAGAGAAGTCATTGCACACAGTTTGATCTAAACACCTTCTTTTCACTGTGAAGGGTTAATGCCACAGGGTCAAGGTTAGGCTTGCACAGATCGGGAGGACCTCAGGAACGCTCCTGAGGTTGAATTGTGCTTCTAACCCTAATGGTTCTCTCACTGTCACCCATAAGCACTTGACATATTGGTGCAGGCCTCATTTTGGGCCTAGTTTTCTCACGGTCGCTGCGCTCATACCGAGCAAGCTACGGTCAAGCGGGGCGTCTCATTGAACTCGTCTCAGCCTAGAGATAATGGTAATGCCATTGCAGGCTCTTTGTGTCTTTAAGCACCGCTCTGTGTCACTCCGTCCTTGCTGTGTGTGTGTTTGAGAGAGCTTTTCTTTGACATCTGATGGGATAAATGACTGATTTACAGTTCATGAGGGTTGCCTAGTCACACATATGAAGTTGTGGAAAGATCTGACCTTTTTAACCCTTCAAAGCAGCCCCTATGACACCATTATAAGGCATTTCTGGTTGACACAGGAATCTGAACGTTAGGCTCTTATAGAATATTGAGTTTTAAGTGTTTCTGTTAAGAACTGACTTATTTACAGAGGGTTGAACAAGTGTGTGTTGTTTCAGAAAATCACAGAAAATCACAGAAATCTCGCAGAGCTCCGAAACCTGCCTTAACGGACTCATCTGAACACGCTGCAACTGGATATGTAACTTTTTTGAAAAAAAAACCTCTTGTTGTTGAATATCACCAATGTGTCATTGTACAATTTCTCTGAAATGAACATTGGTAAATGCATGGTTCCTTTTCTCCTGACACCGTAGGCTCATGTAGTTTGATGTGAAGTGGTCAAATCAGCACTCTATTTTCCTCTTTGACTTTCAATCCCAGAAAAATAGCCTTAACTCGAAAAGCGTCGAGGCCTCGACTCCATCCTGTTCGGGGCCAACTGCCCATTATGCCAAACCCACGCAGACCGAGTTTCGTCTTCGAATTGTCTTCGGTTTAGGAGAAAAAGCCGTGTCGCATTTGGTGATATATGTTACATTTGCAATATGATTCCATACGCCCTCTCGTGGAATAATCCGGGACTGCAAGAAAATGACCAAAATTTGAAAATTTAATTAAACGGAAACCGAAGGTCCGAGAGACTTCGTTCGATGACTTCCTGGAAGATCCGGCCCCCGCGATCGGCCCGACGCCGTCCGCGGATTTATCGGACGTGGTCGGACGTCTAGTAAGGGAGGGTACATTTGCAACATGGACTTTCTCACTAACCATACGGATGGCGCACGCGACGTCCCTTCATGTATGGAAGGGAATCGTCCCAGGGTAATATTTCACTCCTGTACCACTATGGTCTGTTCATATCTCATCGTCTCAATAAAGTTGACTTCCGCGAGCCAACGGAACGGTAATATACAGAGGTAGACAGAGGGAGGCTGTGGAATATGATGGACAGGTTCATCAGAGTAGCGTTCAGACACTCTTTGTCTGTCCCGAATGGCATCCTATTCCCTATATATTGCCCTTCTTTTGACCAGAGCCAATGGCACCCTATTCCCTATATAGTGCCCTTCTTTTGACCAAAGCCAATGGCACCCTATTCCCTATATAGTGCCCTTATTTTGACCATAGTTGTATGTAAAGGATACACATGGTATTAGTCGTATGTACAGGATACACATGGTATTAGTCGTATATACAGGATACACATGGTATTAGACGTATGTACAGGAAACACATGGTATTAGTCGTATATACAGGATACACATGGTATTAGTCGTATTTACAGGATACACATGGTATTAGACGTATGTACAGGATACACATGGTATTAGTCGTATGTACAGGATACACATGGTATTAGTTGTATGTACAGGATACACATGGTATTAGTCGTATGTACAGGATACACATGGTATTAGTCGTATGTACAGGATACACATGGTATTAGTCGTATGTACAGGATACACATGGTATTAGTCGTATATACAGGATACACATGGTATTAGTCGTATATACAGGATACACATGGTATTAGTCGTATATACAGGATACACATGGTATTAGTCGTATGTACAGGATACACATGATATTAGTCGTATATACAGGATACACATGGTATTAGTCGTATGTACAGGATAAACATAGTATTAGTCGTATATACAGGATACACATGGTATTAGTCGTATGTAAAGGAAACACATGGTATTAGTCGTATGTACAGGATACACATGGTATTAGTCGTATGTACAGGATACACATGGTATTAGACGTATATACAGGATACACATGGTATTAGTCGTATGTACAGGAAACACATGGTATTAGTCGTATGTACAGGATACACATGGTATTAGTCATATGTACAGGATACACATGGTATTAGTCGTATATAAAGGATACACATGGTATTAGTCGTATGTACAGGATACACATGGTATTAGTCGTATATACAGGATACACATGGTATTAGTCATATGTACAGCATACACATGGTATTAGTCGTATGTACAGGATACACATGGTATTAGTCGTATATACAGGATACACATGGTATTAGTCATATGTACAGGATACACATGGTATTAGTCGTATATACAGGATACACATGGTATTAGTCGTATATACAGGATACACATGGTGTTAGTCATATGTACAGGATACACATGGTATTAGTCGTATGTACAGGATACACATGGTATTAGTCGTATGTACAGGATACACATGGTATTAGTCGTATATACAGGATACACATGGTATTAGTCATATGTACAGGATACACATGGTATTAGTCATATGTACAGGATACACATGTTATTAGTCGTATGTACAGGATACACATGTTATTAGTCGTGTGTACAGGATACACATGGTATTAGTCGTGTGTACAGGATACACATGGTATTAGTCGTATATACAGGAAACACATGGTATTAGTCATATATACAGGATACACATGGTATTAGTCATATGTACAGGATACACATGGTATTAGTCGTATGTACAGGATACACATGGTATTAGTCGTATGTACAGGATACACATGGTATTAGTCGTATGTACAGGATATACATGGTATTAGTCGTATGTACAGGATACACATGGTATTAGTCCCGTGTTGCTCAGTTAGTAGTGCATGGTGTTTGCAACACCAGGGTTGTGGGTTCGATTCCCATGGGGGACCAGTACGGAAGAAAAAAATGTATGAAATGTATGCATTCACTACTGTAAGTCGCTCTGGATAAGAGTGTCTGCGAAATGACAAAAATGTAAAGAAATGTAAATGTAATGTATTAGTCGTATGTACAGGATACACATGGTATTAGTCGTATGTACAGGATACACATGGTATTAGTCGTATGTACAGGATACACATGGTATTAGTCGTATTTACAGGATACACATGGTATTAGTCGTATGTACAGGATACACATGGTATTAGTCGTATATACAGGATACACATGGTATTAGTCGTATATACAGGATACACATGGTATTAGTCATATATACAGGATACACATGGTATTAGTCGTATGTACAGGATACACATGGTATTAGTCGTATTTACAGGATACACATGGTATTAGTCGTATGTACAGGATACACATGGTACTAGTGGTATATACAGGATACACATGGTATTAGTCGTATATACAGGATACACATGGTATTAGTCGTATGTACAGGGAACACATGGTTTTAGTCGTCTGTACAGGATACACATGGTATTAGTCGTATGTACAGGATACACATGGTATTAGTTGTATGTACAGGATACACATGGTATTAGTCGTATGTACAGGATACACATGGTATTAGTCGTATGTACAGGATACACATGGTATTAGTCATATGTACAGGATACACATGGTATTAGTCGTATGTACAGGATACACATGATATTAGTCATATGTACAGGATACACATGGTATTAGTCATATATACAGGATACACATGGTATTAGTCGTATGTACAGGATGCACATGGTATTAGTCATATGTACAGGATACACATGGTATTAGTCATATGTACAGGATACACATGGTATTAGTCGTATGTACAGGATACACATGGTATTAGTTGTATGTACAGGATACACATGGTATTAGTCGTATGTACAGGATACACATGGTCTTAGTCGTATGTACAGGATACACATGGTATTAGTCGTATATACAGGATACACATGGTATTAGTCGTATATACAGGATACACATGGTATTAGTTGTATATACAGGATACACATGGTATTAGTCGTATGTACAGGAAACACATGGTATTAGTCATATGTACAGGATACACATGGTATTAGTCATATGTACAGGATACACATGGTATTAGTCGTATGTACAGGAAACACATGGTATTAGTCGTATGTGCAGGATACACATGGTATTAGTCGTATATACAGGAAACACATGGTACTAGTCGTATGTACAGGATACACATGGTATTAGTCGTATGTAAAGGATACACATGGTATTAGTCGTATGTACAGGATACACATGGTATTAGTCGTATTTACAGGATACACATGGTATTAGTCGTATGTACAGGATACACATGGTATTAGTCGTATATACAGGATACACATGGTATTAGTCGTATGTACAGGAAACACATGGTATTAGTCGTATGTACAGGAAACACATGGTATTAGTCGTATGTACAGGAAACACATGGTATTAGTCGTATGTACAGGAAACACATGGTATTAGTCGTATGTACAGGAAACACATGGTATTAGTCGTATGTACAGGAAACACATGGTATTAGTCGTATGTACAGAATACACATGGTATTAGTCGTATGTACAGGAAACACATGGTGTACACTGTCCAACTAAATGCTTACTTGCAGGTATGACACGGAGGCCTTTCTCCCCACAGGGTCGGCTGATCCTAGAGCGTCTTAAAGGAGCTTCTTCTAGCCATAGCTAACTATGGGACATCGCTGACTCAAATTGTCTGATTGATGGAGGTGGCCGTCAGTCAGCCACGCACCCTCCAGCCACACCCCCTACAAAAATCATGCAATCAATCAATCAATCAATGAAATGTATTTATAAAGCCCATTTCACATCAGCAGTTGTCACAAAGTGCTGTACAGAAACCCAGCCAAAACCCCAAACAGCAGCAATGTAGAAGCATGGTGGAGCGTTACGGCTGTCTTCACCACACAGATGAGGAAAACAAAGGAAACAAACCACATGATAAAATAGCCTGGTAAGTTGAAACATAACCTTTGTACAGTATCAAACTTTGGTGAAAACCTTGTTTTCTAAATTCTATTTACTGACGTCTTAAATTTGACATTCAACCCCAAAGAGGCCTGTCCAAATCAGATGCCACTTTCTCCTTGTCCAGAGTCGACCGTCAGTTGATTATGAAAAAGGAACACACTTCTTTTGATGCATATTGTCATATTTCAAAGCATGTTACCTCCAGAGCTGATGTGTGATCTGGCATTTTGCCGTACGTCAGAAACAGGGAAAAGTTGGACACCTCGCCTGCTACCCTACTCTTGAAAACACATCAATCAAGCCAGTCAGAAAGTGACAGAGACCTTCCAGTTGTCATTGAGCGATACTTTCTAATGATTGATGGCTCAGCGATCCCTCACAATCCTCCAATCAACTAACCCCCCCCCCCCATCGATTGCCATGTGAAAAATAAATGATAACGTTTTGAAAAACGATGCACTTTATCCTCTGGCAATTTAGATAAACAAATCCCTTTAAACTGAGAAAAGAGAGAAACATTTCCATGCATTACAGTGTGGAAAGCAGAGGATGTTTTGAATATTTTATAGATGGGAAAGGCAGCAGTGTCCCATATAGGTGGTGTGTGTATACAAAGGCTCATTAAGCTGTAGTCTCTAGGGGGAAGATATAGCCTATAAAGCCAGTACACTGTGGCATATTAATAATGACTCTGAGGGGGGCTTCAGACCCTCCCTCTATCTCAGTGAAGGCTGCTGAGGGGAGGACGGCTCATAAGAATGGCTGGAATGGAGCAAATGGAATGGCATTAAACACAAGGAAGCCATGTGCTTTATGAATTTGATATCATTCCACCAATTCCACTCCAGCCATTACCACAAGCCTGTCCTCCCCAACTGAGGTGCCACCAACCTCCTATGCTCTATCTTCATCACTTTTCCTCCTTTGTCTCTCTCTCTCTCTCTCTTTCTCTCTCTCTCTCTCTTTCTTTCTCTCTCATGCATGCATGCATGCATACACACACCACACCCCCCCACTCTCTTCCCCCCTCCCTATCTAATCCCCCTTCCCCCCTCCCTCAACACTGTGGAACGGCTTCATAACACAGAAGATGAGGAGAGAGATGGTGGCCATAATGGCGTGATATGTAGCATTGTTCCGGGGTCTTTTGATACATTCATTTGTGTCTCTCTAACCTTTCCATGGTGGTGAACCATGCTAATCAAGGCCCCGGCCAAACAGAGATGTCCAATTAAAAACGCATACTTTGACCAATGGGTAAACTAATATGTCAGTAGTGTACATACTCCTCTAAGAAAATCAATGGTCATGTCTCTATCATTATCCGTTCAAAAGTTATTGGTGTTTTTAGCCTGGTAGGATGGCCAGAATTAGGGTGACTAAATCAACGGAGACCAGAGAAAGAAAAGTGGTAAAAGAAATCTGGAAAATTGCATCTCGTCAGCTAGGCTGGATTCTGTGAATTAAGGCTACTGGCTAACTGACAGGCTCACTTTCCTGTTGAACTCAACATCTTTCTTCTCAGCCGCAGGACATAAACCAATATAGAGGTAAGATGGATATTGATTTTGAGACATGACAGGTAGTATATTCATATTTTAGTATACACTTTTCATATTCGTTTAAAATTCCTGTTATTTTTTCTCACAAAAACAAGCGTATCTCCGTGAAATGTCAACTGAGCAGTGAGTTTACATTTAATTCAGCTCGTGTCATGCTTCTTTAGCTGTTTGCGACCCGCAGAAACAATTTTGAAGACGACGACCAAGCAAAATCCTCAAGTTATTCGGAGAAACCTACCACTGCTATGTCAACAAAGCTCAGTGCTTATTATGGGATGTATTAGGTTACGAAATCCGACTTTCTGAATATAATGTTAATGATATGTTATAGACCCCACACAACCATTCAGAACATGAAGAATCATTTGTCTTGGTCAAATGTTTTTTTAAACATAAGGAATTGAACTGTTCACCCACTCCGCGTGCACACCCTACTAGCTAAGAGTGGGGTGGAGAGGAGTGGTACTGATGGACATGGCATGATACCCTCCTTTGGGATTTCCAGTAGTAACGGAATTCTGGTTGGATACCGATGTTGTCTGGTTGGAAAGTGGAGGTCGCCGTTACGCCTGAATGGATTGTGGGGAATTTGCTTCAGCTGTCCCCCTATTGTAACATATTATTGATACCTTCTTATGCTACACACATAACCATTATATTTCTGTGGGGACAGAACTCAGCGAACCCAGAGCCATTTATTCAAAATACTGTATGGCACTGAACAACCCTATTGAAAGTCATGGCCATTGAAAAAGCATCACAATCACTTATTTTCCATCTAAATTGTCTTGATTGCACATGGATTATTCATGTGCATTGAAATGGATCTGTGGAAACACATTGACTATTGGCACCGTGGCCGATCTTTTAAATGGAAAATGATTGACATATTTCGAATGATTCCAAACGACCTCTGCTGTTTAGCCTCCATCATTGAAGTTATTGGCATGTTTACAACACCGGCTAACCGCACATCTGTTGTCCCACGGATATCCATATGGTCTCCATTGATCGCTAAAGAGTCAGAGAAATGCCTTTGGACAGCAACATGGCCACGGGTCATGGAGGGCAGTGACTGCAGTGTGAGCAATAGGTGTCATAAAATATAGATTTTATTTTCATACAGTATTCAATATATAGGGGTTGATTCAATGAATTGACCATGACATCTTGGAGACACACTGGGTCAATGGAAACTTAAACTGTCAGGGGATGATGATCAGGGGATGATGATCAGGGGATGATGACCAGGGGATGATGATCGGGGGATGATGATCGGGGGATGATAATCAGGGGATGATGACCAGGGGATGATGACCAGGGGATGATGATCGGGGGATGATGATCGGGGGATGATAATCAGGGGATGATGACCAGGGGATGATGACCAGGGGATGATGATCGGGGGATCATGATCGGGGGATGATAATCAGGGGATGATGACCAGGGGATGATGACCAGGGGATGATGATCGGGGGATGATGATCGGGGGATGATGATCGGGGGATGATAATCAGGGGATGATAATCAGGGGATGATGACCAGGGGATGATGACCAGGGGATGATGATCGGGGATGATGATCGGGGGATGATGACCAGGGGATGATGATCGGGGGATGATGATCGGGGGATGATGATCAGGGGATGATGATCAGGGGATGATGACCAGGGGATGATGACCAGGGGATGATGATAAGGGGATGATGACCAGGGGATGATGATCAGGGGATGATGACCAGGGGATGATGACCAGGGGATGATGACCAGGGGATGATGATCAGGGGATGATGACCAGGGGATGATGATCAGGGGATGATGGTCAGGGGATGATGATCAGGGGATAATGATCAGGGGATGATGGTCAGGGGATGATGATCAGGGGATGATGATCAGGAGATGATGATCAGGGGAGGATGATCAGGAGATGATGATCAGGGGATGATGGTCAGGGGATGATGATCAGGAGATGATGATCAGGGGATGATGATCAGGGGATGATGATCAGGGGATGATGATCAGTTTTGACATACTATCATCTTCAAGTCAAATTCTGACGGTCAAACCTTGTCTAGACTAGAGCAACATCATATTTTAGTTAAAGGTGCAATCTGCAATATTTACTGTCATTTCAATTCATGATTTATCAATTGATTCTTGAAGAATATGACTTCTAACAGCCTCATGAGCTTCAACTGAAGTACCCCATCATATCCCAAATATAAGGTTGCTTTATTTGATTGTAAACAGCATTTGTTGTTAAGGCCAGATTAGCTGTTGTCAAATCTAACCCACCAGTGGGACGATAAGTAGCAAATTTAACCATCTCCTTCTTTCTGAGGATGAATCCCAGAAAAGACATTGTGGAAGAGGATCTTTACCAGAGCTAGTGTACTGTACATATGAACCTTAGACTGGGTGTTAATTCATTATACAAATCCGGAAATGCATTTTGTGACTTACAATTTCCTGCAAGTACCCGTGATTACCTGTCAGTCAGGTAATCACGGGTACTGTAGAACACAGGAGGGGATTATAAAGACCATCATTTCAACCGAGGGGGGATTTTACAGGAATGGCAACAGGGACAATTGTGATCGAGACACAGGCCATGATGACAGTGGTAACCAGAGGTCAGTGATGGACCGTGACATGTGACATGTTTTGACAAATCTCTCTGCCATTCGCAATCAGCCTCCCCTCACCCCCTTTCAAACCATAATACACCATGTTGTCTTGACGACGTAGTTGTGCGGTTCTTGTTTGTCGAAGGGAGGGAGGTGTGGTGGGGGGTATATATAAGGACCATTAAAGTCCCAATGGGAGGGCTCGTGCACATTTAACTGTGTGAGAATAGAGCCTGGCCAGTGAAGCCACAGCAGAACAGGACACTACAGGCCCCTGGTGGTGACGCACCATTAACCCCTGACTGACGAGGAGGCCTTAATGGTAGACATCAGTCACACACCACATCAGGCAGATGGAGGAGGAGGGAGGGAGGGATACTTAGCCCTGTTAAAAAAATACATTCAGTCTGCTGCCCATCAGGATACCACTCAAGGCTACTGGTCTGGCATGATGTCTGTCTGTCTGTCTGTCTGTCTGTCTGTCTGTCTGTCTGTCTGTCTGTCTGTCTGTCTGTCTGTCTGTCTGTCTGTCTGTCTGTCTGTCTGTCTGTCTGTCTGTCTGTCTGTCTGTCTGTCTGTCTGTCTGTCTGTCTGTCTGTCTGTCTTTAATGGGGTCTGGGACTGGCAGATGGGTTGGGGTAGTAGTCCATCACAAACCACAGCTCCTGTCAATAGAGAGAGAGGGTTTGCGATAATAACCTGGGTATAATGTGGGTATATGGTGTACACTGTAATGTGGGTTTACACTGAGGGGTTGATACTCTCCTTTGGGAATAACTGTAGTAAGAGTCTAGACCCATAGGACTAGAGTCTAGACCCATAAGACTAGAGTCTAGACCCATAAGACTAGAGTCTAGACCCATAAGACTAGAGTCTGGACCCATAGGACTAGAGTCTGGACCCACAGGACTAGAGTCTAGACCCACAGGACTAGAGTCTAGACCCACAGGACTAGAGTCTAGACCCATAGGACTAGAGTCTAGACCCATAGGACTAGAGTCTAGACCCACAGGACTAGAGTCTTGACCCATAGGACTAGAGTCTTGACCCATAGGACTAGAGTCTAGACCCATAGCACTAGGGTCTTGACCCATAGGACTAGAGTCCAGACACATAGGACTAGAGTCTAGTCCCATAGCACTAGGGTCTTAACCCGTAGGACTAGAGTCTAGACCCATAGGACTAGAGTCCAGACCCATAGGACTAGAGTCTAGACCCATAGCACTAGGCCGTAGGACTAGAGTCTAGACCCATAGGACTAGAGTCTAGACCCATAGGCCTAAACTCTAGACCCATAGGACTAGAGTCTTGACCCCTAGGACTAGAGTCTTGACCCATAGGACTAGAGTCTAGACCCATAGGACTAGAGTCTAGACCCATAGCACTAGGGTCTTGACCCGTAGGACTAGAGTCTAGACCCGTAGGACTAGAGTCTAGACCCATAGGCCTAAAGTCTAGACCCATAGGACTAGAGTCTTGACCCCTAGGACTAGAGTCTTGACCCATAGGACTAGAGTCTAGACCCATAGGACTAGAGTCTTGACCCACAGGACTAGTCTGGACCCACAGGACTAGAGTCTTGACCCACAGGACTAGAGTCTGGACCCCTAGGACTAGAGTCTGGACCCCTAGGACTAGAGTCTTGACCCATAGGACTAGAGTCTTGACCCACAGGACTAGTCTGGACCCACAGGACTAGAGTCTGGACCCCTAGGACTAGAGTCTGGACCCCTAGGACTAGAGTCTTGACCCCTAGGACTAGAGTCTAGACCCCTAGGACTAGAGTCTAGACCCATAGGGCTCTGGTTCAAAGTAGTGCACTATATAGGGAGTCTGATGGGGAGAGTCATGTGCTTGGGATCAGGCCCAGCGGGACCCCATCATGTGTTCAGTCACCACAAAACCAAACAGGCTGTCATCCTGTACACACTTCCTTGTTGAGTAGAGGGCGCCAAACAGGCTATGATCCTGTACACACTTCCTTGTTGTTTGGAGGGCACCAAGATTGATCGATCAATCTATCTCTATCTCTATCCCTCTCTCTATCTATCTCTCCCTCTCTCTCTCTCTCTCTCTCGCTCTCTCTCTATCTCTCTATCTCTCTATCTCTCTCTCTCTCTCTCTCTATCCCTCTCTCTATCTCTATCTGTCTCTCTCTCTATCTCTCTCTCTATCCCTCTCCCTCTCTCTCTCTCTCTCTCTCTCTCTCTCTCAGGGGCTTTATTGCCATGGGAAACATATGTTAACATTGCCAAAGCAAGTGAAGTAGATAATAAACAAAAGTGAAATAAACCATACAATTAACAGTAAACATTACACTCACAGAAGTTGTAGGTGTTGTGTGTGTACGTCTGTACATGTGCATGTGTATGTGTCTGTAGGTACAGGTACGTGTGTGTGTGTGTCTGTAGGTACAGGTACGTGTGTGTGTGTGTGTATCTGTAGGTACAGGTACGTGTGTGTGTGTGTGTGTGTGTGTGTGTGTGTGTGTGTGTGTGTGTGTGTGTGTGTGTGTGTGTGTGTGTGTGTGTGTGTGTGTGTGTGTGTGTGTGTACGTACCGGTACGTGTGTGTGTGTGTATCTGTCTGTAGGTACGTTTGTGTGTGTATCTGTCTGTAGGTACGTGTGTGTGTGTGTGTGTGTCTGTAGCTACAGGTATGTGTGTGTGTATGAATCTGTAGGTACAGGTATGTGTGTATGTGTGTGTGTGTATGTGTCTGTAGGTACAGGTACGTGTGTGTGTGTGTGTCTGTAGGTACAGGTACGTGTGTGTGTATGTGTCTGTAGGTACAGGTATGTGTGTGTGTGTGTGTGTGTGTGTGTGTGTGTGTGTGTGTGTGTGTGTGTGTGTGTGTGTGTGTGTGTGTGTGTGTGTGTGTGTATGTGTCTGTAGGTACAGGTATGTGTGTGTGTGTGTGTGTGTATGTGTCTGTAGGTACAGGTACGTGTGTGTGTATGTGTCTGTAGGTACAGGTACGTGTGTGTGTATGTGTCTGTAGGTACAGGTATGTGTGTGTGTGTGTGTGTGTGTGTGTGTGTGTGTGTGTGTGTGTGTGTGTGTGTGTATGTATGTGTCTGTAGGTACAGGTACGTGTGTGTGTATGTGTCTGTAGGTACAGGTATGTGTGTGTATGTGTATGTGTCTGTAGGTACAGGTACGTGTGTGTGTATGTGTCTGTAGGTACAGGTATGTGTGTGTGTGTGTGTGTGTGTGTGTGTGTGTGTGTGTGTGTGTGTGTGTGTGTGTGTGTGTGTGTGTGTGTGTGTGTGTGTGTGTGTGTGTGTGGGTACAGGTACGTGTGTGTGTATGTGTCTGTAGGTACAGGTATGTGTGTGTGTGTGTGTGTGTGTGTGTGTGTGTGTGTGTGTGTGTGTGTGTGTGTGTGTGTGTGTGTGTGTGTGTGTGTGTGTGTGTGTGTGTGTGTGTGTGTGTGTGTGTGTGTGTGTGTATGTGTCTGTAGGTACAGGTATGTGTGTGTATGTGTGGGTGACTCTCCTCCCCAGATCTCCTCCTAATCTCACTAGAATTGCACAGTGAGCCAGTGAAGCGTTGGGTGTCTCTCTCCCGTCAGCCCCGTAATGCTGCAACTTCCCCGTGACCTTTCTGCATCACATTCAGCAGGAAACACATGAAAATCACACAGTTCACCAACTTGCTGCTGAGGCACAAGGCAAGGTTCAGAGCAATCTGACAATACAGCAGTGTGTAATGTTATTGTTATTTCCCCCTCTCTCGCTCTTATTCGTTCACGCTCTCTCTCTGTCTCTCTCGTTCTGTCTCTCTCTGTGTCTCTCTGTTACTCTCTGTGTCTCTCTCTTGCTCTGCCTATCTGTCTGTCTCTCTCTCTATGTCTCTGTCTCTCTCTCTGTGTGTCTCTCTCTCTCTCTCTCTCTGTCTCTGTGTCTCTCTCTCTCTGTCTCTCTCTCTGTCTCTCTGTCTCTCTCTCTGTCTCTCTCTCTCTGTCTCTCTCGCTCTGTCTCTCTCTCGCTCTGTCTCTCTCTGTGTCTCTCTGTCACTCTCTGTCTCTCTCTTGCTCTGCCTATCTGTCTGTCTCTTTCTCTGTCTCGCTGTCTCTCTCTCTGTGTGTCTCTCTCTCTCTCTCGCTCTCTTTGTCTCTGTGTCTCACTGTCTCTCTGTCTCTCTGTCTCTCTCTCTCTCGCTCTCTCTCTGTGTCTCTCTCTCACAATCTCTCTCTGTGTCTCTCTCTCTGTGTCTCTCTCTCACAATCTCTCTCTGTGTCTCTCTCTTTGTGTCTCTCTCTGTGTCTCTCTCTCACAATCTCTCTCTGTGTCTCTCTCTCACAATCTCTCTGTGTCTCTCTCTCTGTGTCTCTCTGTGTCTCTCTCTCACAATCTCTCTCTGTGTCTCTCTCTCTGTGTCTCTCTGTGTCTCTCTCTCTGTGTCTCTCTCTGTGTCTCTCTCTCACAATCTCTCTCTGTGTCTCTCACTGTGTCTCTCTCTGTGTCTCTCTCTGTGTCTCTCTCTCTCTCTCTCTCTGTGTGTCTCTCTCTGTGTCTCTCTCTCTCAGCAAGGCGAGAGGTAAAAAATAATAGTGTGTCACAACGTGCCGTGTTCTCTGGTCCAAACCAAATGAAATGACTATCAAATGTAAACTCGGCCGGCTTGGCGCTGCAACATGCCAGTGCCTTGTTTGTGCGTCTTGGAGAACACGTTCTCGCTATCACGAGTAAAAAGATAACCGGGGGGATTTCTCAACATTATTTTTTAGAGTGTGAAAGAATGTTTGGGAGACGGCCGGCATAGACAGCGAGCGGTAGGCCAAGGAGCCTGAGGAAGTGAGATAATTGAG
>NC_042964.1:48837894-48888360 GCF_901001165.1 Salmo trutta
GACCTGAGCCGAACCGACCTGAGCCAACCTGACCTGAGCCGAACCGAACCGACCTGAGCCGAACCGACCTGAGCCAACCTGACCTGAGCCGAACCGACCTGAGCCGAACCGACCTGAGCCGAACCGACCTGAGCCGAACCGACCTGAGCCAACCTGACCTGAGCCGAACCGAACCGACCTGAGCCGAACCGACCTGAGCCAACCTGACCTGAGCCGAACCGACCTGAGCCGAACCGACCTGAGCCAACCTGACCTGAGCCGAACCGACCTGAGCCAACCTGACCTGAGCCAACCTGACCTGAGCCAACCTGACCCGAACCGACCTGAGCCGAACCGACCTGAGCCAACCTGACCTGAGCCGAACCGGCCTGAGCCGAACCGACCTGAGCCAACCTGACCTGAGCCGAACCGGCCTGAGCCAACCTGACCTGAGCCAACCCGACCTGAGCCAACCTGACCTGAGCCAACCTGACCTGAGCCGAACCAACCTGAGCCAACCTGACCTGAGACTGGTCATGTTACACATTCACTACATTGGCTGGATATGTTCTAGAACAGTGGTTCTTAACCTGGGTTCGATCGAAGCCCAGGGGTTCGGTGAGTCAGTCTCAGGGGTTCGGCGGAGGTCAAGACACACACCCGACTCATATGAGAGAACGATAACTTCGCAAACTTTCCCCTGCTGGACGACTGTGTAAGTAAGATCGAAGATGTATCTGGAATCGAAGACATTTCTGTACCCGCGGAACTGAAGCAAGCAATTGCCACGCACTTAGATGAGCTTGCAAAGTCTCTCGACGGATACTTCCCTACAAGAGAGTCATATCCAGCATGGGTGAGACAGCCGTTCACGTTTAGTGTTGAGACAACAGATGTCAATGATGAATACCTCGATGAAATCATTGAAATTCAGCAGAGCCAGGTTCAACAGCAACTCTTCAGAACAACAACGCTCTCAACGTTTTGGTGTCAACAAATGGTAACGTACCCTGTTATTGCTAAGAAAGCTCTGGAGATTTTCATACCGTTTGTTACAACATATCTTTGCGAGCAATCCTTTTCGAGGATGCTGGACATAAAAACGAAGAAAAGGAACAGACTTTGTTGCGAAAATGACATGAGAGTGGCACTTGCCAAGGTGAAGCCGCGCATTTCTGAACTGGTCTCTGAAAGGCAACAGCAGAAGTCACACTGATTTGCAGTAAATATTCATTATTATGTTTTTGTTTTTGTGTGAAAATCATGTTTTAATGGTTTTGTTCTTTGAACACTGATGTTGATGCACGGTTCATTTTGTGCACCAGTAAAATATATACCTATGTTTTGAATTTTATTTTTCCAATTAAGAAGGGTTCGGTGAATGCGCATATGAAACTGGTGGGGGTCAGTACCTCCAACAAGGTTAAGAACCACTGTTCTAGAAAGAACCATGTGAAAAAGATATATCTGAACCAGCACAGTACGGTTCTGGTCGGCCTCATAGCGTAAATCAGGTTTAAATATATCACTGCCATTACAGAGGATCTAGTTTTTATGAATCCATCCAAACGTCAGTATGTCCTTTGAGTTGGGCCTCCACTGGGGTCAGTAATTATGGTTAGTAACGAGGTGGTTTGGGGGGGGGGGGGGGGGGGGGGGTGTAATCAAGGGGCAGTTAAGACCCTTTATATCCTCTCTGGGGGCATAATTGGTCCTGGGCTGTTTATATGATTAAGTGCCACTGTGGGTCTGACAGCTAAGAACCACTCTCTTTTCACACTTGGCATTTCATTAAAATGGAGGGTACTTTACTCTAATGAAAAGTAAATGTGTTGCTGACTGCGACTACAATAACGTTGTTCATTTCGTAAGGATTATATTTTCTCGACGATGTTATCCGTCGATAATCAATCAATTTCATTGCCCTCGGGCCCCTAAGGAAGGAAGCCAATGTAATGTTTTATTCTCGTACCCATTTATTTGCAATTATGTTTGGGAACAAAATAATCATTTAAGGACATTATTGGGTATAGATAGCCTACACAGCTACTTTCATGTCATTTGGGGAATTCCATGTGAAAACCATTAGTCATTTAGAAGAACATAACCTCAGGTGGAAATGCTTGGTTGCTTTTATGTCTTTGTCAGTAAAAAAAGAAAAGGGAAATAGCAGCTGAAGTCTTACTCTATTGAGGACTATTCTGAATAAACTTGCTCTATCCTCTGACACATTGTCACTGCTGACACAATAAGCTTTACCTGCTGACACATAAACAAAGTCACCTGACTTCTCTTTGTGAGAGAGCTATCTGGATGTCAAAAGTCAAATTTAAAGCCCACAGCTGTTGATTTAATCTCAGCGTAAATACTTTATCTCAGTGTGAATACTTTATCTCAGCGTGAATACTTTATCTCAGTGTGAATACTTTATCTCAGTGTAAATACTTTATATCAGTGTAAATACTTTCTCTCAGGGTAAATACTTTATCTCAGCGTAAATACTTTCTCTCAGCGTGAATACTTTCTCTCAGCGTGAATACTTTCTCTCAGCGTGAATACTTTATCTCAATGTAAATACTTTATCTCAGTGTAAATACTTTATCTCAGTGTAAATCGAGGCCTGCTCCAAATGCTCCCAAGGGATCAAGTCCTATTTAGAACATGCTATGTGCTGAGGTCCACCTTGAGCTTTGGAGGTGGTCACATGAGAAATGAGAAACACATATGCATCTGGCCACAATCTAGTCTTTAGCGAGTCTTTAGCCAGTCTTTATAGCTCACTGATTTCAACACTACTAGTACAACACTGATTTCAACACTACTAGTATAACACTGATTTCAACAATACTAGTACAATAATGATTTCAACACTCATAGTACAACACTGATTTCAACACTACTAATATAACACTAATTTCAACACTACTAATACAACACTGATTTTAACACAAATAATACAACACTGATTTCAACACCACTAATACAACACTGATTTCAACACCACTAATACAACACTGATTTTAACACAACTAACATAACACTAACTATAGGCTTCCCCATTAAAAAACGATTTAACCAGAAAAAAGTGGCTGTAGTGTTGCAATCAATCGTTGATTAGCTCTGATGATGAAGTAATGGTGGTGTGTATTTATACTGAACCGTCTGTCCGTCCCTCTGAGGCTTTCTGGTGAAAGTATATGATCATCTCCTGCTGGGATCATCACACAATGCCATCTCCTCTGTATGTATCCTCGCCTCCGGGCTGAGATTTGAGTCTCCCCCTCACGCTCATTTCACTCTTTACAGATGACCGCTCAATCAGATGGGAATCAGAATACATAATCAGAATACATAATCAACATTCTCCATTCTACACTGGCATGGGATGGACTGAGGGAGGGGAGGGAGTAGCGATTGGAACACTCGCCACGTTCCCTCTCGGAATGTCTTCGCGTGTATCAGTTCTGTCTTGATGCAATGCTCTGAGAGCGAATCAAGTTCATCAGTCACGCTATTCTGAGAGGGGAGGAAAAATACACATCTCATTCTGACTAAGACAGACTTGTGTGATGTTTGCCTAAGAGTGCGTACTAGTTTGGATTGTGATGAGCTGTGGCCTTCCTTGCAAAGCTGTATACAAACTTCTAACTTATCACTTTACTAAAAGCGTGACTTTTTAAATTGGGTTTCTACGTCAACATAAATGAACAAGTAAAAAAACAGGGTTGTTTACATTCAATTTTTCACACGACCGGAGATCATTTTCTATGATATTTGTTGTTATTTGCTTATGCTTATTTAGAGCAGTTGTGTGCCTGCCTGCCTGTCTTCCTGCCTGCCTGTTTTTCTGCCTGTCTTCCTGTCTGCCTGTCTTCCTGCCTGCCTGCCTGCCTGCCTGCCTGCCTGCCTGCCTGCCTGCCTGCCTGTTTTCCTGCCTTCCTGTCTTCCTGTCTGTGTCACGTCCTGACCATAGAAGCTTTTATTTTCTATGGTAGAGTAGGTCAGGGCGTGACGGGGTTGTGTCTAGTTTCGATTTTCTATGTTGTCATGTTCTAGTTTCTGTATTTCTATGTTGTTGTTTTTTGGGATGATCTCCAATTAGAGGCAGCTGGTCATCATTGTCTCTAATTGGAGATCATACTTAAGTAGTTGTTTTTTCCACCTGGGTTTGTGGGAGATTGTATTTTGAGTTAGTGTATGTTGCACCTCTTCGTCACGGTTTGTTGTTTTATTTATTAGTTTATTTGTTTGTATTGCATAGTTTCACAGTTTAATAAAGAAAATGTGGAGCGATACACACGCTGCGCTTTGGTCCGCTCCTTCCTACGACAACCTTGCCAGAATCTCCCACCACCAAAGGACCAAGCAGCGTGACCAGGAGTGGGGGACATACTGGACTTGGGAGGAGATATTGGATGGAAAAGGATCCTGGACTTGGGAGGAAATCCAGGCAGGACAGGATCGCCTTCCATGGCGGGAGACGCAAGCGGTGAAGGAAGGACAGCGACGACGACAGGGTTCGCGGCCAAGACACAAGCCCAAGAAGCAACATCAAAATATTTTTTTGAGTTTACATGGGTTGGTCGGCGAGGCCGAGGGATGAGTCGGAGAGCAAAGAGGAATATTGGGGTGAGTCAGAGTCCATTGAGGAAATATTGGATAAATTGGAGGAGAGTGAACGGAGGGAATATTTAGAGACGTTTGAGGAGTTGTTGGATAAATTGGAGGAGAGTGAAGAGAGAGAGCTGTTGGTTTGGCGTAGTATGCACAGCATTCGCCCTGAGGAGCGTGGTAGTTGTCCAATGCCACCTGTGTCAGCTTCCCGTACTCGACCTGAGAAGTGTGTTAACCTCTCTGGCGCATGTGGGACGAACTCGTCCCACCTACGTAACAGCCACTGAAATCCAGTGGCGCGATTTTTGAATCGTTAGAAATACTATTACTTCAACTTCTCAAACATATGACTATTTTACAGCTATTTAAAGACAAGAATCTCGTTAATCTAACCCCACTGTCCGATTTCAAAAAGGCTTTACAACGAAAGCAAAACATTAGATTATGTCAGCAGAGTGCCCAGCCAGAAATAATCAGACACCCATTTTTCAAGCTAGCATATCATGTCACATAAACCCAAACCACAGCTAAATGCAGCACTAACCTTTTATGATCTTCATCAGATGACACACCTAGGACATTGTGTTATACAATACATGCATGTCTGTTCAATCAAGTTCATATTTATATCAAAAAACAGCTTTTTACATTAGCATGTGACGTTCAGAAAAAGCATAACCCCCGCAAACTTCCGGGGAATTTACTAACAGTTTGCTAAATTACTCACGATAAACGTTCACAAAAAGCATAACAATTATTTTAAGAATTATAGATACATTACTCCTCTATGCACTCGATATGTCCGATTTTAAAATAGCTTTTCGGATGAAGCACATTTTGCAATAATCTAAGTACATAGCCCGGCATCACAGGGCTAGCTATTTAGATACCCACCCAGGTCAGCCTCCACCAAAATCACATTTCCTATAAGAAAAATGTTCTTACCTTGCTTGTTCTTCGTCAGAATACACTGCCAGGACTTCTACTTCAATAACAAATGTTGGTTTGGTCCCAAATAATCCATCGTTATATCCAAACAGCGACGTTTTGTTCGTGAGTTCTAGACACTATCAGAATGCTTCATCACGGTGTCGCGCATGGCGCATTGGCGTGACAAAAATGTCTAAATATTCCATTACCGTACTTCGAAGCATGTCAACCGCTGTTTAAACCAATTTTTATGCCATTTATCTCGTAGATAAGTGATAATATTCCGACCGGGAATATGCATTGAGCCTAAACAGCCGAATTAAATTTCTCCTCAGGAGCGAATCGTGCACGCGCCTCATTCAAAGGTCCTCTGAGCCGCCACTTACCAAAGCCGATAATGTGTTTCAGCCTGAGGCTCCCTCGTCAACCTTCAGTTATTTCCCGGGTTCTGAGAGCCTATCGGAGCCCTGGGAATTGTCACGTTACAGCTAAGATCCTTACTTTTCAATAAACAGATGCAAGACGCACGACTCTTTGTCAGACAGGGTACTTCCTGCTTGAAACCTTGTCAGGTTTTTGCCTGCCATAGGAGTTCTGTTATACTCACAGACACCATTCAAACAGTTTTAGAAAATTCAGAGTGTTTTCTATCCAAACCTGAACAATAATATGCATATTCTAGCTTCTGAGTTGGTGTAGGAGGCAGTTAAAAATGGGCACATATTTTTTCCAAAATTCTCAATACTGCCCCCTATCCCAAACAGGTTTTAAAGTTCCGGTACCATTGAGGCCGGCTATACACACCAGGTCTCCAGTGCGCCTTCACAGCCCAGTACGTCCTGAGTCAGCTCCCCGTACTCGTCCTGAGAAGTGTGTTAAAGTTCTGGTACAATTGAGGCCGGCTATACGCACCAGGTCTCCAGTGCGCCTTCACAGCCCAGTAAGTCCCGTGCCTCCTCCTCGCACTCTCCCTGAGGTGCGTGTCCATAGTCCGGTGCCACCTGTACTGGTCCCATGCATCAGGCCTCTAGGGCACCTCCCCAGTCTAGTATATCCTGTGCCTGCTCCTCGCACTCGCCCTGAAGTGCGTGTCACCAGTCTGGCGCCATCTGTGCCAGCCCCACACATCAAGCCTTCAGTGCGCCTGCCCAGTCCGATGTGTCCTGTTCCTGCTCCCCGCACTCGCCCTGAGGTGCGTGTTACCAGTCTGGCGCCACCTGTACCAGCCCCACGCATCAGGCCTCCAGTGCGCCTGCCCAGTCCGGTGTGTCCTCTTCCTGCTCTCCGCTCTCGCCCTGAGGTGCGTGTTACCAGTCTGGCGCCACCTGTGCCAGCCCCACGCATCAGGCCTCCAGTGCGCATTCCCAGTCCAGAGCTTCCGGTGACAGTTCCCAGTCCAGAGCTTCCGGCGACAGTTCCCAGTCCAGAGCTTCCGGCGACAGTTCCCAGTCCAGAGCTTCCGGCGACAGTTCCCAGTCCAGAGCTTCCGGCGACAGTTCCCAGTCCGGAACTTCCTGAGACGGCCTGGAGTCCGGCGCCTCCTGAGAGGGCCCGCAGTCCAGAGTCTCCAGCGGCGGTCTGCAGTCCAGAACTTCCAGCGGTGGTTCCCAGTTCAGATCCTTCGGCGACGATCCACGGTCCGGTGACACAAAAGCGGAGGGATCAGCGGGAGAAGCGTGGGCTACGCCCCGAACCGGAGCCGCCTCCTATGATGCTGGATTAGCAGGAGGAGAGGGTTCGTCGTACTGCACCAGAGCCGCCACCGACATTAGACACCTACCCTAACCCTCCCTTTTTTGTTAATTCTTTTGTTAGATGTTTTGCGTTCGGAGTACGCACCTTTGGGGGGGTACTGTCACGTCCTGACCATATAAGCTTTTATTTTCTATGGTAGAGTAGGTCAGGGCGTGAAGGGGTTGTGTCTAGTTTAGATTTTCTGTGTTGTCATGTTCTAGTTTCTGTATTTCTATGTTGTTTTTTGGGATGATCTCCAATTAGAGGCAGCTGGTCATCGTTGTCTCTAATTGGAGATCATATTTAAGTAGTTGTTTTTTCCACCTGGGTTTGTGGGAGATTGTATTTTGAGTTAGTGTATGTTGCACCTCTTCGTCACGGTTTGTTGTTTTGTTTATTAGTTGTATGTATTGCAGAGTTTCACAGTTTAATAAAGAAAATGTGGAACGATACACACGCTGCGCTTTGGTCCACTCCTTCCTACGACAACCTTGACAGTCTGTCTGTTTATCTGCCTGCCTGTCTTCGAGCCTGCCTCCCTATGTGTTTTATTTCCTGCCTGTGGGGAGATCATTTCACATCATATTTCCTTCTCTAGGTTATACCTGGTTCTCTGAAGAACTCCAATTCCCCAGCCAGTCCGTATCGCTCTCCATTCTCAACGCTTAGCACCATCCTCAAACATCATGCCTTAATAAATATTGGGACATTATACACTTGGTTTTATACACCCGGGCTCACTTAAATGACTTGGACCTGCACTAGTTCCTTTCTGAACAGCCATAATTGCAAACTGTCTAGTGTAGACAGTGTAGACGCCTCCTTCCCCACAGCTACCCTCGTCTTTCCCCATTAGCGAAGAGTCATAATCAAACTTAACACCTGAACCGTTAAGGTACACAGCTTCAGTAGTCAACAGGGAATATGCCTGGGACCACTGGGGCTGACTTAAATCAACACTACAAGATAAGTCAAAGTGTATTACTGTATAGGCCACAGGCGGCTGGTGGTAGCTTAATTGGGGAGGATGGCTCATTGTAATTGCTGGAACAGAATAGTACACATTGAACACGTGGTTTTCATGAGTTGAATACCATTCAATTTTTTTTAAATTTAACTAGGCAAGTTAGTTAAGAACAAATTCTTATTTATAATGATGGCCTTCCCCAGCCAAACCCTAACCCGGATGACGCTGGGTCAATTGTGTGCCGACCTATGGGACTCCCAATCACGGCCGGTTGTGATACAACCTGGAATCAAACCAGGGTCTGTAGTGCTGCCTCTAGCACTGAGATACGGTGTCTTAGACCGCTGCGCCACTCGGGAGCCCTCCATTTACTCCATCCCAGTCATTATGAGCCGTCCTCCTCTCACCAGCCTCCTGTGGTATCGAAATAGATTTTTGTAAGAACATTTCTTGCACTAGAGAGAGGTAAAACATGCTAGTTTTACTAGACATACTCTAGTAAGGTATCTTTTAAAAAGCTGTGTCGTCGCTGCATCACATTGCTGAATGATTTACTCACAGAACTTAATGCCTGAAAAAAAAGCCAATGGAACAGTCTATTGATGAAGCTATCGGAACAGCCTGTTGGTGAAGCCATTGGAACAGTCTATTGATGAACCATTGGAAAAGTATTTTGGTGAAAGCCATTGGAACAGCCTATTGGTGAAAGCCATTGGAGCAGCCTATTAGTGAAAGCCATTGGAGCAGTCTATTAGTGAAAGCCATTGGAACAGCCTATTGGAACAGCCTATTGGTGAATGCCATTGGAGCAGCTTATTAGTGAAAGCCATTGGAACAGCCTATTGGTGAAAGCCACTGGAACAGCCTAATGATGAAGCCATTGAAATAGCCTAATAATGATGCAATTGGAACAGCCCATTGACGACGCCATTGGAACAGCCAGATGGTAAAATCCATTGGAACAGCCTACTGATGACGCCATTGGAACAGCCAGATGGTAAAATCCATTGGAACAGCCTACTGATGACGCCATTGGAACAGCCAGATGGTAAAATCCATTGGAACAGCCTATTGACGACGCCATTGGAACAGCCAGATGGTAAAATCCATTGGAACAGCCTACTGATGACGCCATTGGAACAGCCAGATGGTCAAATCCATTGGAACAGCCTACTGACGACGCCATTGGAACAGCCAGATGGTAAAATCCATTGGAACACTCTCCCTGTGCCATTGTATTCTCTCATCGTTTCGCTTGTCATCTTGCCTGAGATTTTCCTTGACCGTGAAACAAATGTCAAATCAAAGAATCGATACAGCTTCTGGTCAAATGAAGAGGTGATAATGTTCTGAAAAACAGCTTCTGCCATTGTGGTCAAACCAATGTGGTAGTCACACAGGATGTGCCATTTGGGACACTGCTACAGAGCTGGAGAGAGAAAATGTTGCTTTGGGGAGGGAGCAGAAAGAGAAAGAGAGAGAGAAAGCGAAAAGGAGCTCATAATGGATTGATTCTTACATTTCTTTGAGGGTCTGTTCTTCCTCCGAGGTGAATCGTAATTGCCCACTGGCTTTAATCATGTGTTGAATTGGCAAAAAAACAGGGGGAAAGAGTTCTCAGGCGATTGAGCATCGATCGCTCATGGTGTCGACCTATTGCTTCTCTCTCTCTCTTTTTGTCTTCCTGTCTGTTTCTCTCTCCCTCTCTGCCCTCCCTCTCTTTCTGCCACAGAGCAGTAGCGAGGGGACATCAGTCTTACCTCAGTGTCACAGGGAAATGGTGGAAACACTAATTACTGTGATGGCCAGGTGGGGAAGAGGAGAAAGAAGGGAGGGAGATGGAGACAGAATGAAACAGTGGGGTGCTAGAGCCTTGACTTACGAGTGTCAGCCGTGGTCGGGAATGGAAGAAGAGATGATTGTTTTGTCAAGAGTGTGATCGGTATCTCATCTCTCACTCTGGGCGAGGAGGAGGAGGTGACGTGCATTTTAACGCTCGTCTCTCATTTGGTACAATTGTGACACTGAACACTAGGATTGTGACGTGTGAACTACCCTACACGCTCCCTTCCCTCTTTCTTTCATCCTCTTTCTCTCTCAGGTTTAGTCGTATTCACAGAGGGGAGAAGAGAGGGAGAGGTAACTGTAATTGTATGACATTTAGATCCACTTACTTACAATTCCATTTGAATCAAGGCCCACTTACAAAGACATAAGGACAGAGTCTTTGGTCATGTCTACGCTTGACACTTACATGTGACTTCTGCTATCAGAATATGAAGATCACACATTGATTTGATTTGATTTGCTTTGTGGTCTGATGGTGTCCTGATCTGTCTGACCACTTCAGGAGGTGGTCAGGGATGCATTGTGTACGGGTTTTCTCCTCAGTCTGGACGCAATCAGGCCACCAAAAGCACATACAGTGGGCGATGTCATCAGCACTCATCCCACAAGTCTCCAGAAAACGTGTGTTTTGGGACCGAGAGGCACCTTTTCATTATAACGTCGAAGGAAATACGCTCCTACCGTTTGAGGAACGTCTTTGCTGGACTCAATGCTAGGCAGCTAGCTAATACAGTATTTAGAAAAAACAACTTTTTGTTTGGCTAGAGTTATGCTAACCCGTTTGCAATCCTTTTAGCGTTGCTTGCTAGCTTGCTGGCTAGTTACAGAGGTTAGCTGGCTAGTTAGCTACAGTTAGTTAGCTACTGCCATCAGCTGTTGTTGTGTTATTATCATATTCTGCCTATTTCACCGTTTGTAGAATGCATACTGGCATTTGAAGATAGTGCGGGAAAAGGGAATCCGGACACACTGGACACGGTCGACACATTTAAATGTAGGTGTAGATGCATGACGGATTCGGATTTCCATGATCAGAATACTAAAGCTGCATGAACTGTCAATCTGCTGAACGTCTGCTGAACGTCTGCTGAACGTCTGCTGGGCTGTATCTCTCTATCAGAGACATCCAGATACCCTGGGGGGGAAGAAGGGAGGGAGTGAGGAGAGGGTGGGTGGTTTGGGGTAGTGGCGTGATAAGGGAGGTTGGGGGGGTGAGGGTTGTTGATCCATCAAGTTAGCATTAGCATTCAAACAGTGGGCTATTCCAGGAGGAGCTATTACAGTATTCTGCTGTTACCCCCCTGGGTGGGGGATTAGGGAGGGGACCGAGGCGGGGGGAGAAGGGGACAGAAGCCCCCCTAATATAAAGCCCTGTTTCCCCCTAATAGTGGCTGATGGACAAGGTGTGATACCAGGGAAGGCCACTTAAGGACCCTAATCGCCTGGCTCGATTGCCTGCCACCACCTCCCGTTTGTCTCCCGACACCCACCCCCAACAAAAGGAATTGATACCGCCGCCATCACCGCTACCACCGCCATCAAATATCTCATATCCACCACGGCTGGCAAATCTGATGGCTTCCTACCCCCCATTAAAACTGCATTTTCCCCCGTGGGTCAAAATTGAGTTTTGACGCTTAACATTCCTCTGTTTTGATACCTCTCGGCTCGCTTGTCTGACATTATTCATCGTTTAGGGGGAATATTAGATTGTGTCGCTCATCCTGAGTTCATAACTGGGGCGAGGTGGAGGTCCATAAATCTAAACAGAGACCACCGGGGATTCATCACATCACAGAGAAACTAAACAGAGTGAGATGAGCTGAGGAACTTCGATAAAGTTGAGGTTTTAAAGGGACAGTTCAGCGAAATAACATGTTTATGTAATATTAGCGTTTAGTGGCAATGTCTAGTTTAACAAAATCAAAGTGTGGATTGCAGTCTTGCCTTAACCCATAGACTGTTTTCAAGTTGAGGAAACAAATATATACATTTCATTTAGTTGAACTATCCCTTAAAAAGGAGTGAGGTTGAGTTTTTTGTGCGGGCTTAATAACTTTGTATTGGTTCCAGCACCGGAAGCAAACTTGGAATCCCTGCGATCGTAGTGATGTGATGCAACTCAACAAATACAAGTGAAATCAGCTTCAGGAACACCCTCACTGCTCCAGGTGTCATCATTAGGTTACGGGCTCCTTCATCTCCACTGTTGAAGACGACACATACACAATTACGATTAGACATCCCAATTTACTGGGAGGCAATATATATATATATATATATATATATATGAGAGAGAGAGAGAGAGAGAGAGAGAGAGAGAGAGAGAGAGAGAGAGAGAGAGAGAGAGAGAGAGAGAGAGAGAGAGAGAGAGAGAGAGAGAGAGAGAGAGAGAGAGAGAGAGAGAGAGAGAGAGAGAGAGAGAGAGAGAGAGAGAGACTTTTTTGTCTTTCTTTATTGAACCATTCTCATTTCATTTAAAACTCACCACCCAACCCCCCCCCTTAAAAATAAAACCCAAAATACATCCTGTGATTCATACATGTACCACATGATACAAACCAACATCACAATACTCAAAACAATACCCACTCCTATAACCGTATATCCAAAACATCTTCCCCAGCTATACAGACAGCCCCCCCAACACACCATATCTCCTGAAACATCTCCACACTTTTTATCATTTTATAGAACTCAAACTCAACCCTAAGGCGCGCAGAGACCATCCCATTAAACAATAGTAAAGGGTCTGTTATCCCCCCACCTTTGACCCTGTTCCTCCTTGTTAGCCAAATAGACAATTTCGCCTGAGCAAACAGAAAATTCAACAAAACACATTTGGCCTTCTCCTTATTTGAATACCTGTATCCCATTATGAACACCCCAACAGTAAAGACCACCCCCAACCTCTCACACAGACATTCCAACAGAGACTTTAATGGCATCAACCTGGTGCACACAGAAAACACATGGTGCACTGTTTCTTTCATTTTACAGAAAGGACACTCTTGCCCAACTCCCGGTTCAACCCGTGCCAGCCAGCTGTTAGTGGCCAGGGCTCCATGTAGAACCCTCCACTGGAGGTCCCCTGACCTCTTTGGTGCTGGGGATTTGTAGAGCCCCCTCCACCTAAAACCCACCATACTCTCCTCCCCACATACCCCCTGCCACTGATGTGCCTTTACTCCTGTTAGGTTCCGAATGTTCCTAACCTTAACGCATAGGTTGTAGAGGGCTTTACCTCCCACCCCTTCAAACTCGCCCAGGCTCGGAGTGTTAAAATCTAACAAATCCTCCAGACCCCCTTGCCAGTCTCCAGTCTCTGCCGTCACCTGCAGTGGCGGAAAGCTTGGTGGCCCCTCTCCCTTTGGCTGCTCAAACATCCCTCTTACCGGCTCAGACAGTGCCTCCTGGACCTCCTCCAGGAATCTCTCCAGCAGCCTAAGAGACATTATCCCTGTTTGCTGTGCCAAGACTTCCGGGCTTTTCCACCCCTCCTCTCCCAGCAGTCTCAAGTCACCCAGCCTTTTTACACCCCCTGCCATCAGTTGTCTCTGCAGGGTGGCCGACTGGACCGATCTCAAAGGGATGGCTGGGTTGTGGAAGATAGGCTCCTCCCACACCCACAGCCCAGGCTCCACACCCCCTTCTCGTGTGGGCCTTAGCAGCTGCCAGGCCCTCAGCACCCCAGAGTAAAAGTCTGAGAGACCTGCTGTACTCAGCCTCTCCAGCCTCATGAGGAACAGCTGCCGATCCAAACCTAATCCGCCAGCTCTCCTCAGCAGCGCGCATGCTGGTTCCCTCCAGCCAACGTCAGTATGGTACAGCAGTCTCTGCACCGCCTTTAGCCGGAACGCAGCCACCCTGCTCTCCAGTTCCACCAGGCCCTGTCCTCCTTCATGGACGGTCATATACAACACTGCTGCCCTCAGCCAGTGACGGCCCGACCAGAAGAAGTCCACCAGCTTGCGTTGCAGGTCTGCAAGCAGACCGGCGGGGGGGTTGAGGACAGCCAGTTTATGCCACAGGGAAGATGCCACCAGGTTGTTAATTATCAGCACCCTCCCTCTATATGACACTTGGGACAGGAGCCACCTCCACCTGGCCAGTCTTGACACCACTGCCTGTGACAGCCCCTCCCAGTTCTTCCTTACCCACCTCTCCGAGCCCAGGTACACCCCCAACACTTTAAGCCCTTCACAACCCCACTGCAAACCCCCTGGAAGCAGAGGAGGAGCCCTATCCCCCCATGCCCCGCATAACAGAGCTTTGCTCTTGCCCCAGTTTACCTTAGCTGAAGAAGCTCCCTCGTACACCTTCAGACTGGTCTCCAGTGCCTGCATATCTTGGCCATCCCTGACCATCACAGAAACATCATCTGCATATGCTGACACTGCTATTCCTGTCAACACATCCATGCCTGTCCAGCACACTCCCTGCAGTCTCCTGCGTAGCAGTCCTAAAAAAGGCTCAATGGCTAGTGTGTATAACTGCCCAGATAGAGGGCATCCTTGTCTAATGCCCCGTCTCACCCAGACTGGCCTACTGAGCCCCCCTCCCACCTTGACCATGCATGACGCCCCAGCATACAACAGCTTCACACAGGTCAAAAAACTCCTCCCAAACCCAAACACAGACATCACATTAAACAGATACTCATGGTCCACTCTATCAAAAGCCTTCTCTTGATCTAAAGAGACCAGTCCGAAGTTCACATTAGACCCTCTCGACAAGTCCAACATGTCCCTAATTAAGAACAAGTTGTCCGTGATTGAGCGTCCCGGTACACAATATGTTTGGTCCTTATGTACTATTGAGTCCAAGTGGGACTTCAGTCTGTTAGAGAGGACCTTGGCAAATATCTTGTAGTCCGCACAGAGCAATGCCACAGGCCTCCAGTTCTTAAGTTCACACAAGTCCCCTTTTTTGGGCAGGAGAGTCAGAGCCGCCCGACGGCAGCTCATCGGCAACTCCCCTACCCCGACGCATTCACGCAACACGCAAAAGAAGTCCCGTCCAACTATTCCCCAGAATTTTTTTATAAAACTCCACTGGGAGTCCATCAACCCCCGGTGCACGACCGGTGGACATCTGGGTTACGGCCTCTGCCAGTTCATGGGACAACAGAGGAACGTCCAAATCATCCCTCTGTGCCAGAGAGAGTTTAGGGAGTCCTGTGAACAAGACCTGAGCACACACAGGATCACACTCTTCTGCCCTATACAATTCAGTATAAAACTCCACAGTCCGCTCCCGCATCTCACCCACCACAGAGGTCACCCGCCCATCAGACAGCCGTAGACAATGCATACCCTTGGCTTCACTGCTCTGTCTTTCCAAACCAAAGAAGAAGGAGCTGGGAGCATCCATCTCCTTGAGCATGGAGAATCTAGCTCTTACAAGTGCTCCCTTTGCTTTAACCTGGAAAAAACTGCCCAGGTCCCTGCGTAATTCAGCTAAATTAGCCTGGAGGCCTACATTGCCTTGCCCCACCATCTCTACCTCCATCTCACTAATACACCGCTCTAGTTCCCCCAAAACTCTCCTAGCCTCTGAGGATGAGAGAGCTGTGTATTGTTGACAGAAAAGCCGAATTTGGACTTTCCCCACATCCCACCATTGGCTCAGAGACTCATAATCCTCTATTCGCTGCCTCCACCTTTCCCAGAAGGTCTGGAAACCTGCGCAAAAAGTGGCATCTTGTAAGAGCTTTACATTGAATTTCCAATAGGATGCCTGCCGGGGCCCTGGTGAAATAGACAGCCGAGCCATGGTTATATGATGATCGGAAAACCCCACCGGGAGAATGGTAGCGGCCAACAGCCTATTGCTCCGATTCCTAGACATATAAAACCGATCAAGTCGGGCTGCACTCACCCTAGCCCCAAAAACCTTCACCCATGTATACTGTCTTGTGTTTGGATGTTTAGTTCTCCAAACATCCACTAGGTCAAACTGATTAATAATATCCCTTAACACTCCAACTGACACTGAATGAGGCTCTTCCCCATTTCTGTCTTTTGTAAAATCTATTGTGCAGTTCCAGTCCCCTCCAACCACCAGTGTCTCCTCAGGCGCTACCTGTGAGAGTTCCTGTCTAAGACTCCCAAATAGAACCCCTCTTTCTCTCCCTGTGTTAGGCGCATACACATTTATAAAGACAAACCCCATATTGTTAATTTCTGCTTTAACAACAAGGAGCCTACCCCTACACACCTCCTTTGAGGAGCAAATTTTTACAGACAGACCTGGTGCAAAAAGGACTGCCACTCCTGCACTAAGATTTGTCCCATGGCTCAACACACTTGCCCCTTTCCACCAGAGCCCCCAATCGACTTCATTCAATACATCACTATGTGTCTCCTGCAGAAACAACACCTGTACTTTTTTTTGTTTTACATATTCACCCAACACACTCCTCTTTCCCGCATCTCTGGCGCCATTTATATTGAGCGAGCCTACCCGTAGAGTCTCCATAAGAAGTGGGAGAAAAGCCAGCAGAGAAAGAGACCAATAGCAAAGCTCAAAAACCCCAGTGTCAGAAAGAAAAGTATACATCTAAACAGTGTCCGAAGGTAGACCCTTACGCACTGTTGTGACCCACTTCCTCAACCTAAACCGTTTCCTGGGTGAGAGGACACCATGCCCCTCATTTCTCACAGCATGTTGTACTGATCGTACAAACTTTCTTGAATCAGGGAAAAAAGCCTCAAGATTGACTTTTTTCCCCTTGGTCTCATTCAGGAACCTTGTCAGTTCCCTCACCGTGTACTTAGACCCCTCTGCTTGACTGGCTGTCAGCTCCGGGCCTATTGAAGAGGAGTCTGAAAAAAATAACTCCTCATCCTCTTCCTCAGACTCACTTTCCTCCTCATCTCTATCTCCCACCCTGACCACCTGCCCTTCCTCTCTGGTCAGGGCATCTCCCACAGCAACAGGCAAAGTTTCCATTGTGCCTTTAACCACACCCTTTTTCCTTTTCCGCTTTGCACCCTCCTCCTCCCCCCCTAGTCTCTTATACTTCCCCACTGTACTCTCTTCATCCACTGTCATAACCTGACTAGACTTAGCATCCTCTACACCACCCTCCATATCATAGCTAAGCCCAGCCTCAGCTACCCCACCATCTCTAGCCTGACTAGACCCAGCCTCCACTACCCCACCATCTCTAGCCTGACTAGACCCAGCCTCCACTACCCCACCATCTCTAGCCTGACTAGACCCAGCCTCCACTACCCCACCATCTCTAGCCTGACTAGACCCAGCCTCCACTACCCCACCATCTCTAGCCTGACTAGGCCCAGCCTCTGCTACACCACCATCTCTAGTCTGACTAGACCCAGCCTCCACTACCCCACCATCTCTAGTCTGACTAGACCCAGCCTCAGCTACCCCACCATCCCTGGTGTGACTAGGCCCAGCCTCCGCTACACCACCATCTCTTGCCTTACTAGACCCAGCCTCAGCTACCCCACCATCCCTGGTATGACTAGGCCCAGCCTCTGCTGTCTGCATCTCATTACCCCCTGCACTTTGATCTCGATTTCCCCCACCAGCGCTTGTACCCTCACTTTGTCTACGGCCTTTATGTGGGCATGCAAAGCTCTTATGCCCCAAATCCCCACACTCAAAACACCGTAGACTGTCTGTGCTGGCAAACCCTGCATAGAGCCCCTCCCCATTTTTAAAATAATTGTTATGTTTTTTGTGAACGTTTATCGTGAGTAATTTAGTAAATTCACCGGAAGTTTGCGGGGGGTATGCTAGTTCTGAACGTCACATGCTAATGTAAAAAGCTGGTTTTTGATATAAATATGAACTTGATTGAACAAAACATGCATGTATTGTATAACATAATGTCCTAGGGTGTCATCTGATGAAGATCATCAAAGGTTAGTGCTGCATTTAGCTGTGGTTTTGGTTTGTGACATTATATGCTAGCTTGAAAAATGGGTGTCTGATTATTTCTGGCTGGGTACTCTGCTGACATAATCTAATGTTTTGCTTTCGTTGTAAAGCCTTTTTGAAATCGGACAGTGTGGTTAGATAAACGAGAGTCTTGTCTTTAAAATGGTGTAAAATAGTCATATGTTTGAAAAATTGAAGTTTTTGATTTTGAGGAATTTGTAATTCGCGCCACGCCCATCATTGGATATTGGAGCAGGTGTTCCGCTAGCGGAACGTCTAGATGTAAGAGGTTTTAAAATCAATTTTATGCTATTTTTCTCGTAAAAAAGCGATAATATTCCGACCGGGAGGTTGTTCGTTCAAAGAGAGAGAAAGTAAACATGGTGTCGGCTCGGCACGCGCCTCCAGTCTCATTGTTCTCAGATCGACCACTTACAAAATGCGCTAATGTTTTTCAGCCATGGCCTGCAAAGCCACCATTCACGTTCTGGCGCCTTCTGAGAGCCTATGGGAGCGTTAGAAAATGTCACGTCACATGCCAGAGATCCCCTGTTTTGGTTAGAGATGATCAAGAAGCCATGAAATGGTCAGAGAGAGCGCTTCCTGTTTGGAATCTTCTCAGGTTTTGGCCTGCCAAATGAGTTCTGTTATACTCACAGACACCATTCAAACAGTTTTAAAACTTTAGGGTGTTTCTATCCAAATCAAAACAATTATATGCATATTCTAGTTACTGGGCAGGAGTAGTAACCAGATTAAATCGGGTACGTTTTTTATCCGGCCTTGCAAATACTACATCCTAGCCCCAACAGGATAAGGACAACAGAGACAGAGACAGACAGAGACAGAGAAGGCAGATAAGGACACATAGAGACAGAGAGACAGACAGAGTCAGACAGAGTGAGAGACAGAGAGAGAGAGAGAGAGACAGAGAGAGAGACAGAGAGAGAAGAGAGAGAGAGAGAGAGAGAGAGAGGGAGAGAGGAGAGGAGAGAGAGAGAGAGAGAGAGAGGAGAGAGAGAGAGAGAGAGAGAGAGAGAGAGAGAGGAGAGAGAGAGAGAGAGAGAGAGAGAGAGGAGAGAGAGAGGAGAGAGAGAGGAGAGGAGAGAGAGAGAGGGAGAGGAGGGAGAGAGAGGAGAGAGAGAGAGAAGAGAGGAGAGAGAGAGAGAGGGAGAGGAGAGGGGGAGGAGAGAGAGGAGAGAGAGAGGGAGAGAGAGGGGAGAGAGGGAGGAGGAGGAGAGAGAGGGGGAGGGGGAGAGACAGAGGGGGAGAGGGGGAGGGGAGGGAGAGAGACAGGAGGGAGAGAGGAGGAGAGGAGAGAGAGAGAGAGGAGGGACAGAGGAGGAGGGAGAGAGAGAGAGAGGGGAGAGAGAGAGAGGGGGGAGAGAGGGGAGAGGAGGCGGAGAGAGAGAGAGGGAGAGAGAGAGAGGAGAGAGGAGAGGAGGAGAGAGAGAGAGGAGAGAGAGAGGAGAGGAGAGAGAGAGAGGGGGAGGAGGAGAGGAGGGGAGGAGGAGAGAAGAGAGAGGAGGGAGAGAGGGGAGGAGAGAGGAGAGGAGAGAAGAGAGAGGGACAGAGAGAGGGGAGGAGGAGGGGAGGGAGGAGAGAGGGGAGAGAGGGGGGAGAGGAGAGAGAGGGAGAGAGGAGGGGAGAGAGAGAGAGGGGGAGGAGGGAGAGAGAGGGAGAGAGGAGGGGGGAGGAGAGAGAGGGGAGAGAGAAGAGGGGGAGAGGAGAGAGAGAGGGGGGGGAGAGAGAGGGGGAGAGAGAGAGAGGGGGGAGAGAGAGAGAGGGGGGGGAGAGAGAGAGAGGGGGAGAGAGAGAGGGGGAGAGGGAGGGGAGAGAGAGAGAGGGGAGAGAGAGAGGGGGAGAGGAGAGGGGGGGAGAGGGAGGAGGGGGGAGAGGAGAGGGGGGGGAGAGAGGGGGGGGAGAGAGAGAGAGAGGGGGAGAGAGAGAGGGGGGGGGGGGAGAGAGGGGGGAGGAGAGAGAGAGAGACGGAGAGAGAGAGAGGGGGAGAAGGAGGGATGGAGAGGAAAAGGGTCCAAATCCAAAGTAGACACACAACCAAAGCCTGCCTGCTTGCAAGTACACACGCACTCTACACGCACACGTGCACACGCACATACACACGCACGCACACACACAGGACTTCAATGTGTGTGTGTTTGTGTGTGTGTCCAACAACACACACAAACCAACAACTTGTCCTTTTAAAGAGAACTTGTGAAGATCTGGCTCCCTATAATTGACTTTATTCCCTAAGCCCTACAAGCCTCTCTGTGATTGACCCTATGTGACCTAGCATGCCCTGACCTGACGTCTGGTGTGTGTTAGCAGTAGACAGATTGACTGACAGACTGATGGCACCAGGTCTGGCCTAGAGTGGGTCGAGTTCAGCCATCCTTACAGAACTCCATATAGAGGTGCCTCCTTAGGATCCATGTACTTCTACATACAATATGACATTATACACACAGGCCAAAACACATGCACACACTCACACACTCATCCTGGTTGTTGAACACTGTTGAGTGCACCTTGTTTCCCCAGAGATACGACATGTAAGCAGCTGGCACTCTATCTGCTTACTGTGCCTCATTACACTAGAGAACATACTGCAGAGGCGCAGAGGCGCAGACAGACAGACAGACAGACAGACAGACAGACAGACAGACAGACAGGTGGTGGGACGGGGGCAGTATGCAGTCTCATTAGCTAAGTGGTATGTGTTTAATTGATGGATGAAGGCTGATGACCTTTGCCCTCTCCCACCCTTCACTCTGACCTATTGTCAGGCAGCTGCAGCTTCATTAAACCATAGCCATTATATCTGGCACATTATTAGGGGCTCTGCTCAGGATTGTCTCGAACGGGGGCTCTGCTCGGACACAAAATGGCTGACACTCAATGCCATTAAAACATGCACTTTCAGATATCCACTTCACCGTCACAGTTTCACCCATAGATATGTCACATGTAATGGCTTGATATAATGCACAGCAGCTATGACCTACTAAGATTTCACTAGGTATCATGGTTCTCATGCACACTATGCACAACAACAGCAGCAGCAGCAGCATTCAATTCATATGTTTGTTTTGGTCTACACAAAGCCTCTATTCCCCAACAACAGCAGAACTGGATCAAACTGGATGGTGTCATAGAGCCCTCTGGTGTTCACTGAGAGAACTGCACTTTGCCTGCGCCTCAAATTCACCACAATATTATTTTGACCAAATAGAAACCATTGAAACAGCAAACCAAGGCACTGGGGAGAAATAAACCAGTCATGGGGTGGGGAAACAGGCTAATTCAGACAAGACTCTGTTTAATACGTTCATAATGTATTAGTAAAGCATGATTAAACATCACTGCCACAAGCTGCATGGTGCACAGTACACAACAGTGTTACAACTACCAGTGTTACAACTAACAGTAATACCTTGAGCTTAAGGAAGAAGGCAAGCTGACCAATGTACCTTTATTAAATACTAACACAATAAAATGATGCGAAACTGGCTTTCCAGAGTGTGGTGCGTTCAGCCCAACGCATCACTGGGGGCACACTGCCTGCCCTCCAGGACACCTACAGCCCGATGTCACAGGCATGGCAAAAAGATCATTAAGGACATCAACCACCTGAGCCACGACCTGTTCACCCTACTATCATCCAGAAGGCGAGGTTAGTACAGGTGCATCAAATCTGGGACCGAGATACTGAAAAACAGCTTCTATCTCAAGGCCATCAGACTGTTAAATAGCCATCACTATTCAGCCTCCACCCAGTACCCTGCCCTGAACTTAGTCACTGTTAGTAGCCGGCCTCCACCCAGTACCCTGCCCTGAACTTAGTCACTGTTAGTAGCCGGCCTCCACCCAGTACCCTGCCTTGAACTTAGTCACTGTTAGTAGCCGGCCTCCACCCAGTACCCTGCCTTGAACTTAGTCACTGTTAGTAGCCGGCCTCCACCCAGTACCCTGCCTTGAACTTAGTCACTGTTAGTAGCCGGCCTCCACCCAGTACCCTGCCCTGAACTTAGTCACTGTTAGTAGCCGGCCTCCACCCAGTACCCTGCCCTGAACTTAGTCACTGTTAGTAGCCGGCCTCCACCCAGTACCCTGCCCTGAACTTAGTCACTGTTAGTAGCCGGCCTCCACCCAGTACCCTGCCTTGAACTTAGTCACTGTTAGTAGGCGGCCTCCACCCAGTACCCTGCCCTGAACTTAGTCACTAGCCGGCTACCACCCGGTTACTCAACCCTGCACCTTAGAGGCTGCTGCCCTATATCCATAGACATGGAATCACTGGTTACTTTAATAATGGAACACTAGTCACTTTAATAATGTTTACAAACTGCTTAACTCATTTCATATGTATATACTGTATTCTACTGTATTCTAGTCAATTCCACTCCGACATTGCTCGTCCTAATATTTATACATTTCTTAATTCCATGATCTTACTTTTAGATTTGTGTGTATTGTTGTGTATTAGATATTACTGCACAGTTGGAGCTTGGCACACAAGCATTTCGCTACACCCGAAAATATAATCTGCTAAATATGTGTAAGTGACCAATAAAAAACATATTTGATTTGAGGTAAGAAAAGTGTGACAAAGAAATGTTCTGATAATCAATGAAAGCAAATGTATTATTCTTATTTGACTCAGATGTTCACTGGATAGCTAGTCACTGCCCTCTAGTCTTCCTGTCTCATCCGGCTGGAAGGGTGTTTGGTACAGCTCATCTCCCCATGTGAGGGGGTGGGTGTGGTTCAGGCTCAGCCAAGCACCCCTGATAGGATAGAGATTACAGTGTGTTTACAATGGAATCTCAGGTGACAGGATAGAGAAAGTGTTTACAGTCTGAACTGTCTGCATGGCTGTACACACACACACACACACACACACACACACACTCTTATTCCAGAGTGACTTACAGGAGCAATTATGGTTAAGTGCCCTGCCTCAAGAGCACACTCAGGGATTCAAACCAGCAACCTTTTGATACTGGCCCAACGCTCTAACCGCTAGGCTACCTGCCACCCAGGCCACTCACACACATCCTCACATTTTATAGCACATCGGCTGGGGCAGATAGATAACGAGAACAATTAATCTCCTCCTCCTGCCTGGGAGGGTCCAATCTCACAGTAACAGTTAGAATTCCTGTACTACAATTAGCCTAAGTAATATCACTACTAACTACAAAAAATATAAAAATATCAACGCAACATGTAAAGTGTTGTTCCCATGTTTTATGAGATGAAATAACAAATTCCAGAAATATTCCATACTGCACAAAAAGCAACATTTCTCTCAAGTTCTGTGCACAAATGTGTGTATATTCCTGTTAATGAGCTTCTCTTTTGCCAAGACTAATCCATCCACCGGACAGGTATGGCATATCAAGAAGCTGATTAAACATGCTTGATCCTTACACAGGTGCACCTTGTGCTGGGGCCAATAAAAGGCCACTTTAAAAATGTACAGTTTTTGTCACACAACACCAATGCCACAGACGTCTCAATTTAAAGGGAGCGTGCAATTGGCATGCTGACACAAGATAATATCTGTTGCCAGAGAATTGAATGTTAATTTCTCAACCATAAATTGCCTCCAACGAATGTCGTTTTAGAGAATAAAGTAGTACGTCCAAACGGCCTCACAACCACAGACCACGTGTAAACCACGCAAGGCCCAGGACCTCCACATCCGTGCTTCTTTCACACCTATGGGATCGTCCCCCTGAGCGGAGTGCTTGAGGACTATTTATGTCTGTAATAACAGCCCTTTTGTTGGGGATAAAACTCATTCTGATTGCCTGGGCCTGGCTCCTCAGTGGGTTGGCCTGGCTGGCACAAGTGGGTGTGGCCTATGCCTCACCCAGGCCCACCCATGGCTGCAAGCCACTTGCCCAGTTCCATAGTGACCAATCCATAGATTGGGCATAATGACTTTATTTTCAATGGCGACTGAATTTCATTATATGAACTGTACATCAGTATAAATTGTTTTTTAATTGTTGCATTTATATTTTTAGTACAGTATCATTGCTATATCATGATAATACATAATGATTGTCTAATGTGATTATTGTGTGTCATTCCTATTTTGTCTGGATATATTTGTTATTATTATTTTTTACTTTTACTTTTTTATTTACTAGGTATACTGCACTGTTGGAGCTAGAAACACAAGCATTTCACTGCACCTTGCAATAACATCTGCAAATCTGTGTACGCAACAATAAACTTTGATTGATTTGAGGTTCTTGAGACAAATAGAGGAGAGAGAGGACCACACCCACCAATTGTATTATTGGCAGGTAGGCTTTGAGCTGCTGGTTAATCCTGAACCCAATAAGAACAGACACGCGCACACACACACACACACACACACACACACACAACACACACACATTAGTGGATAAGAGAGTTTTACACTAACCCATTGACTAGGTCAGAGCTACATACAGTCATATAGGCAAAACACATAGCACAACACTGCCATTCACGATGCCTGGGCAGTTGGCAGACGCCTTGGTTGTGATCACACAATGTATGAGGCACAACATCTCTGTATTTCTCTCACACACAGCCTTAGGCTTATTCTATTGCAGCTCTTCTCAGAATATCAGGAAAACTCTCATGATCAGATATGGAGCCACGCTTATAAAAGAGAGGATGAATAGAAAGATGGTCCAACACCTCTTTTTTCCTCTCTCACACCTCACCTTTAACCACCAGCAGAGGGCAGGAGAGAGTGTTTCTTTGAGCCGTCCACCATCACTGGCATCCTCTGTGAGTGATGTTTATACAGAATGACATGCCCTAATGCCTCTATCTTCCCTCGATGGCCTGGCTGCCCGGCCCTGGCTGCCCGGCCCTGGCTGCCCGGCCCTGGCTGCCCGGCCCTGGCTGCCCGGCCCTGGCTGCCCGGTGCCGGCCCTGGCTGGAACTGGACTGCAGCTCAGATATGTTATGAGAGGAACACTGATTGAATGTCGGTTAACCCTCCAGTACAACATCTTATTTACCCATGTATGATGATCCTTGCGTCTCATCACTCCAGTAGTTTTACAGGACCAGAAGCCTGTCTGATCTTACTAAGCAGCAACTACACTACATCAAAACATTTTTCAAATCCACCACCAAATCCTGAGGAGAACATGGTGCCAGTGCCAGTCCTAATCATTAGGCCTTATGTGGAATTAAATGGATAGGCTAGCCGCTGGTTCTACCAAATATGGGTCATCCCTTGTTTTTGGATTTGGCTCAGTAATCTGTGGATCCTAATCATCAGCAACCAAAATGGTTTAGTCTACTTACCCACAGTTAACCATCATTAACATTGAGTATAAAGATATAGAAGCTGAAGAACCCCTGTTAAAACGCTCAAAATAATCATGTCTAAATCAACTCAACATCACTTCAAGCCCAGTGTAGACGAAGGGGATCCTCTTCTGGACTCTACACATGAATACCCATAGCCCTACCTAAAACACTCCTGGTGCAGTTCCACAATCCACATTCAATTAGCCTCCATTTAATCAGTACTACTCCTTCACTGTGTCCTACCTGAGGAGACCTTCAGGAAGAGCATATCACACACTGAGACCTTATCATCAATATGATGTCGCCTTATCAAATTCAAATAAACCATTCTCCCTGTGAGAGACATCTTAGCTATTCTGTCCACTGCATATACCAACACAGAGGATTCCTCCATATTAGTAGATTGCTTTCATATAGCCTACCCAATCGTTATACAGTCATGTGTGAGCTAAACGGTAATAACAACTGATCTAGATATCATGACACAGCCTGCATTGGCCTATGGTTTAGCTGCTTTATATTACAACTGTAATATTTGACAGAAGCACCTCAGAACATCTTATTGTCTTGAAAGTGTCTGTTGACAACCAGAGTAGGCTACTTAATGTAATCTCATGCTACCATAACAAGCCCAGAAGTGAGTGGGTGTGTGAGGATTATGGGCTTGGCTTTAGCCTCATGCTCCTGACTGTGAATTCAACACAGCCTTTAGATGGCGCTGCAGTGGATAGCTATTTTATTTGTTTTTGGACATGAGAACAGCGATCACTAACCTTGATTTTGATAATACTTTCTATTTCAACGAGTTGGCAGCTCTGGACGTTCTGCTTACTCCGGGCCAGGTCCCAATCCCCCAAGACTCTAAATTATAAGCGACGGCTCAAAAGAGGCATATGAGCCGGCATCCTGACAAGGACTACGTTGGCGAGCCAATAATCCGCCTCTACCCTCCGTTCAATTGGCGAACGTACAGTCACTAGAGAACAAACTGGACAAGCTCCGTTTGAGACAATCCTATCAACGGGACCTGAAGAACTGTAATATTCTATGTTTCTCGGGGGTCGTGGCTGAACAAGGACATGGATAATACACATCTAGCTGGTTTTTCCATGCATCGTCTAAACTGGACGGCCAGGACGGCAGCCTCGGTTTAAGACAAAGCGGGGAGGAATGTGTTAAAAACAGCTGGTGCACGATCTCTAATGTTAAGGAAGTCTTGAGTTTTTGCTTGCTTAAATTAGAATACCTCATAATAAGCTGCAGACCATACTATTTACCAAGAGAGTTTTCATATACATTTTTTTACCATCACAAACCGATGCTGGCCGGTGATTTTAACGCAGGGAAACTAAAGTAAGTTTTACAGCATGTCACCTGTGCAACTACAGCCAACAAACTCTGAGCTAAAGGCAAGAGCTGCTGCTATCAGAGAAGGGACACTAATATGGATGCTTATAAGAAATCCCACTACAAACTCCGAAAACAGGCAAAGCGTCAATACAGGACTAAGATCGAATCCTATACCCCGGCTCTGATGCTCTTTAGATGTGGCATGGCTTGCAAACTATCACGGATTAAAATGGAAATCCAGAAGCGAGCTGGCCAGTGATGCGAGCCTACCAGATTAGCTAAATGCTTTATATTCTGGCTTCGAGGCAAGCAACACTGAACCATGCATGAGGGCACTAGCTGTTATGGATGACTGTGTGAGTAAGACCTTTAAATCGGTTAACATTCACAAGGCCGCAGGGATAGACGGATTACCAGGACGCATACACAGAGCATGCGCTGACCAGCTGGCAAGTGTCTTCACTGACATTTTCAGCTTCTCTCTGACCCAGTCTGTAATACCTACATTTTTCAAGCAGACCACCAAAGTCCCTGTGCCCAAGAACGCCAAGATCGCCCCGTAGCACTCACATCTGTAGCCATGAAATGCTTTGAAAGATGCTCATGGCTCAATCAACAACATCATGCCAGACACCCTGGATCCACTCCAATTCGCATACCGCCCCAACAGACCCACAGATGACGCAATCTCTATTGCACTCCACACTGCCCTCTCCCACCCTGGACAAAGAGGAACACCTATGTGAGAATGCTGTTCATTGACTACAGCTCAGTGTTCAACACCATAGTGCCCTCCAGCTCATCACTAAGCTCAGGATCCTGGGACTGACACGTCCCTCTGCAACTCGGTCCTGGACTTCCTGATAGGCCGCCCCCAGGTTGATTGGGTAGGGCAACAACACATCCTCCATGCTGACCCTCAACACGGGGGCCCCTCAGGGGTGCGTTCACCCATGATCATTAAGTTTGCTGACGATAAGACAGTGGTAGGCCTGATCACTGGACGATGAGAGACAGCCTATAAGGAGGAGGTCAGTGACCTCGGAGTGTGGTGCTAGAACAACAAACCTCTACCTCACTGTCAGTAAGACAAAGGAGCTGATTGTGGACTACAGGAAACGGGAGGGACGAGCACGCTCCCATCCACATCGACGGGGCTGTAGTGGAGTGGGTCGAGAGCTTCAAGTTCCTTGGTGTCCAAATCAATAAGGAATTATCATGCTCCACACTAGAGGTCGACCGATTAATTAGGGCCAATTTCAAGTTTTCATAACAATCGGTAATCTGCATTTTTGGACGCCGATTATGGCCGATTACATTACAATCCGCGAGGAGACTGCGTGGCAGGCTGACCACCTGTTACGCAGAGTGCAGCAAGTAACCAAGGTAAGTTGCTAGCTAGCATTAAACTTATCTTATAAAAAACAGTCAATCTTAACATAATAACTAGTTAACTACACATGGTTGGTGATATTACTAGTTTAACTAGTTTGTCCTGCGTTGCATATAATCAATGCGGTGCTTGTTAATTTATCATCAAATCACAGTCTACTTTGCCAAATGGGTGATGATTTAACAAAAGCGCATTCGCGAAAAAATGCACAATCGTTGCACCAATGTATCTAACTATAAACATCAATGCCTTCTTAAAATCAATACACAACAACATTTTTAAACCTGCATATTTAGAAATTCATGTTAGCAGGCAATATTAACTAGGGAAATTGTGTCACTTCTTTTGCGTTCCAGTGCAAGCAGAGTCTGGGTATATGCAGCAGTTTGGGCCGCCTGGCTCGTTGAGAACTGTGTGAAGACCATTTCTTCCTAACAAAGGACCGTAATTCATTTGCCATAATTTTACATAATTATGACATAACATTGAAGGTTGTGCAATGTAACAGTAATATTTAGACTTAGGGATGCCACCCGTTCGATAAAATACGGAATGGTTCCGTATTTCACTGAAAGAATAAATGTTTTGTTTTCGAAATGATAGTTTCCGGAGTTGACCATATTAATGACCTAAGGCTCGTATTCTGTGTGTTTATTATATTATAATTAAGTCTATGATTTGATATTTGATAGAGCAGTCTGACTAAGCGGTTGTAGGCATCAGCAGGCTTGTAATCATTCATTCAAACAGCACTTTCCTGCGTTTTCCAGCAGCTCTTCGCAATGCTTGAAGTACAGCGCTGTTTATGACTTCAACTCCCGAGATTAGGCTGGCAATATTATAGTGCCTATAAGAACATCCAATAGTCAAAGGTATAGGAAATACAAATGGTATAGAGAGAAATAGTCCTATAATTCCTATAATAACTACAACCTAAAACTTCTTAACTGGGAATATTAAAGATTCATGTAAAAGGAACCACCAGCTTTCACATGTTCTGAGCAAGGAACTTAAATGTTAGCTTTTTACATGGCACATATTGCACTTTTACTTTCTTCTCCAACACTTTGTGTTTGCATTATTTAAACCAAATTGAACATGTTTCATACATTTTTTGAGGACTAAATTGATTTTATTTATATATTATATTAAGTTAAAATAAAAGTGTTCATTCAGTACTGTTGTAATTGTCATTATTACAAATATATATATAAAAATCGGCCGATTAATTCGTATCGGATTTTTTTTGGCCCTCCAATAATCAGTATCGGCGTTTGAAAAATCATAAATCGGTCAACCTCTAGTCCACACACACCAAGACAGTCGTGAAGAAGGCACAACAACACCTCCTCCCCCTCAGGAGTCTGAAAATATTTGGCATGGGCCCTCAGATCCTCAATGTTCTACAGCTGTACCATTGAAAGCATCTTGACTGGCTGCATCACTAGTTGGTAAGTCAACTGCTTGGGTTCTGACCACAAGGCGCTATAGAGGGTAGTGTGTACTGCCTAGTACATCACATGGGCCAACTACTCTGCTGAGCTGTGGATATCAGATCCATTCAGCCAGGCCACAGTATTGACGAAGCAGCATTGGCTGAGCAAATCTGTCCAGCAGGGATCGAACTCCTGAGCCTCCCCCTCTTGCTCACTCACACTCCAATCCACTTCCCTTTGACACACTCTCAGTCCATACATCTCTGACTAGGGACATATACTGATAAGGCCTATATGGCACAGCCCTCATCGCTAGCAATGTGAATTGACAATCTACACAAACAAACTGTAAACAAGTGCACATAAGCTTCAGGTCACTGATGTCCAGTCAGCAGAACCAACCAACAAGGTATGGTCCGCTGTATTGGCTCTTCACCATCACTAAGTGATCCTCTCTGGGAATCAATTAAATTAATGAATTAACCTAAGTCAGCGGTTGTGCTGAGGTCTGCTCAGACAACGTTGAAGCCTGTACCTAGTCCTCTGACTTCCATAGAAGAACCACCACAACGTAGTCAGGTACCATGGTCCTCTGTAGCTCAGTTAGTAGAGCATCGCTCTAGCAATGCAGGATAGTGGGTTCGATTTCTGGGACCAATGTATGAGAGTAGGTTGCTTTGGATAAAAGTGTCTGCTAAATGGCATATTATATTATTATTATTATTATTATATATACCTATTTATAACTTTGACTTAACTCCAAGAGTGGGAGTTGTAAGCTGCAGCAATATTATTCAGCTACCGGCAAAAAGCCATTTGTCTGAATTCCAGAGAACATTACGCTACCTGGCTGCCTCACTCCACTGCACCACACACAGTCCTGTTCTCTAGCCTGCTCCAATCTTCCATCAGCTGGCGAAACACAAGACAAAAATCCAATGCTGTTGATGTAGCAACATCAATCAGACTGCATTGGGCTCATACAGGGATCTACATTACAGCAGTACACAAGGAGGGAGCAGAATTATACGACACACACTGTTAGCACTGAGGCTGGGATATTTATAGGAGTCAGGAGTTATGATACAGTATCACTAACAACACCAACTCTGTGATACACAGAATTATGGCAATGTCATTGAAGCTCTAGCGCATGGGTACTCAAGCACTATTTGAGAAGGTCCGGTCACACACAGTTTATACAGTGCATTAGGAAAGTATGCAGACCCTTGACTTTTTCCACATTTTCTTACGTTACAGCCTTATTCTAAAATTGATTAAATTGTTTTTTTTCTCTCTCCTCAATTTACACACAATACCCCATAATGACAAAGCAAAAACAGGTTTTTAGAAATGTTTGCAAATGTATTTAAAAAAAACTGAAATATAACATTTACATAAGTATTCAGACCCTTTACTCAGTACTTTGTTGAAGTACTTTTGGTAGCGATTACAGTCTCAAGGTCCTCTAGGGTCTGACCCTACAAACTTGGCACACCTGTATTTGGGGAGTTTCTCCCATTTTTCTCTGCAGATCCTTTCAAGCTCTGTCAGGTTGAAGGGGAGTGTCGCTGCCACAGCTATTTTCAGGTCTCTCCAGAGATGTTCGTTCTGGTTCAAGTCCGGGCTTTGGCTGGGCCACTCAAGGACATTCAGCGACTTGTCACGTAGCCACTCCTGCGTTGTCTTGGCTGTGTGCTTAGGGTCATTGTTCTGTTGGAAGGTGAACCTTCGCCCCAGTCTGAGGTCCTGAGCGGTCTAGAGCAGGTTTTCATTAAGGATCTCTCTGTACTTTGCTCCATTCATCATTTCCTCGATCCTGACTAGTCTCCCAGTCCCTGTTGCTGAAAAACATCCCCACAGCATGATTCTGACACCACTATGCCAGGTTTCCTCCAGACATGACGAATGGCATTTAGGCCAAAGAGTTCAATCTTGGTTTCATCAGACCAGAGAATCTTGTTTCTCATGGTCTGAGAGTCTTTAGGTGCCTTTTGGAAACCTCCAAGCAGGTTGTCATGTGCCTTTTACTGAGGAGTGGCTTCCGTCTGGCCACTCTACCATAAAGGCCTGATTGGTGGAGAGCTGCAGAGATGGTTGTCCTTCTGGAAGGTTCTCCCATCTCCACAGAAGAACTCTGGAGCTCTGTCAGAGTGACCATCGGCCCTTCTCCCCCGATTGCTTAGTTTGGCCGGGCGGCCAGCTCAAGGAAGAGTCTTGGTGGTTCCAAACTTCTTTCATTTAAGAATTTGAGGCTACTGTGTTCTTGGAGACCTTCCATTCTGCAGAAATGTTAGAAAAAGGATGTAAACAAACAAAATGTGGAAAAGTCAAGGGGTCTGAATACTTTACGAATGCAAAGGCTTGGATGAATATTGTAATTTATTGCATAGTAACAAACCATCAACACACAACCCCAAACTGTTCACACCCCTCTTGTTGGCAGAAAGAAAATGTTGCTGTAATTCTACACATTTTGCCATGGGGCGTTTAGAACATTTAGCAGTTTTTAAAGTCAATTGCCTGCATTTCTACCCATTTTGCCATGTCTTATGGGTGTTCATATGATACTGGAGTGACTCAACAAAAAGAAAATGGGGGACCCTTGGTGGTCGAGGCCCCCTGGGCACGTAATCTGGTTATAATAACTGCGATTTTTTAAAGTCGGGACATGTGGTCCGTATTGACCCCGTTTTGGGTCCGGATCCGGACCGCTGTCCGCCAGTTGAGTATGGCTGCTCTAGTGGTTCTGAGTTAATGCTAGCAGAAATCATAAACTCAGAATTGAGATGACTGAGTAATCTCGAACCATTTCTTTAGAGTTAGGGGAGGTTTAGCCATCATTCATCTCAGTGTGTTAACCTACAAATCTATCTGATAATGCATATAAAGTTTAAAAACAAACTACAAACAGGTATACTCATCGTGTAATAATTCTGGCAGCATTGAAGCTAGACATGGAAAGGTTGATCCATGACTCATTCAGGCAGTCGCCCAGGCAGTCATGCCAGGATAAATGTGAGCATGCAGCTCCTGTATGCCTGTGTGAATGAGTTGGTGATAGGATCACATTACTAGTTACTAACTGACTGTAAACCACTGAATAAATAAGCAACAGTTGGATGAAAAGTGCATGTTGTGATAGAAAGAAGTGGCCAGAATGATGAACAAATCCCTCTATCCCTCCGCCCCCACACACAGTCAATACCTTGTTCATAACATAGACCATAAAACAAATCAAAGATGAAAGATTCTATCAAGTCACAAGTTATGTCTTGTAGAAATAACTGGCTGCCACGGCCTAAAAAACTGCCCCCAGAAACCATTTAAAGGGCAGTGAGCAAACTTAACCTGTCAAGAGGCAGCATGGATGAGACAGATGGAAGAGAGTATGAGGCACTCAGGCCCAATTCAGACTGCATATACTCTATTTCAGAACCATCCCATCTACATAACCTAACACAAATGTACACATGGACATGAAGACTCACACACAGACACACTCTGCACCACGCCCAGCAGCACTCTCCCTGTGTGTGTGTGTGTGTGTGTGTGTGTGTGTGTGTGTGTGTGTGTCCTGTTTCGCTGTAGCTGTTGCTGAGGATCAGTGAAAGGAGCCTCTGATCTTCCCAGCTTTGTTGTGATCTTCCTCTCTCAGGCCCCTGTGTTGTTCTGATGGCAGGGTGTGGCCAGGTCGGATGTCAGCCAAATAGGCAGGGGGGGAGGAGGATCGACGGGTGGGCGTAACCCTCCAGGGGCTGGGGGTGCAAACAGAAGAGAGTTTCTCTCCATATGAATGGCGAGGAGGCTGTGATGTGGGTCAATGGTACTACTGCTTTGCTTTGGCCCCCTCTGGTTCAGATAGGTCTAGATGAGCCTCCTGTCTGTAGCAATAGACAGACATGTAGACATAGTCCTCCTGAGGGGCCTACCCATACACAAAACAACACACACACGTGGGCACACATGATAAGCTTATACGCTCATGCGCACATGCACAAACATGCACACACACAGAAAATGTATGGACAGGAAGGACAACTTGTTGCCTGAGTATTGCTATGATGTCACCTGAGAACATGTCATGCGTTTGTTTGTTGTGGTTTCCACTCCGGCTCAAAGCATGTCTCTACAGAGAGATTGTTCCCAGCAGCAGCCAAGCTTTAACAAAACACACAGTTATGACATTTAAAGGTGGCAAAGGCCAAGATAGAGTGTGATACAGGTTAATTTTTAAGGTCTCTTTCAGAGCAATGTCAATACTCATGAAGTCACACGTGATGTCAATAGACCCAATATGAATCAACTGAAATTGATAGATACATTGTAATAGATCCATAAAAACTAGGGATGCACCGATATGACATTTTTGGCCGATACCGATATCCGATATTTTCCTTGCCCCCCAAAAAACGAATACCGATACCCGATATTTAAAATTTTAGCGGCCTTTTAAGCATTCTAGTACATTTAAATAGTTGAAACACACACACACACACACACACACACACCACACACACACCACACACACACACACACACACACACACACACCACACACACACACACACACACACACACACACACACACACACACACACACACACACAAAAAAAGTACTTTTGTTGGCATTTAAGTCCCCATTACCAGTAAAACATCATCAAACCTATTTCTTTCACATACTTGCTGTGCTGTTTCGTTGTTCATTTGTTCAGTCGTTTCCTTCTCAACCTGGATTTCATCATACATGTCAAGCAGTGAAGTTTCAGCTCTGTCTGTCCGTGGCCTCTTCTGTCGTGGGTCCTCTTCGTCGGTGCGCACTGTCACTGTGTGCGTTTCCATCTTGTCCAACTGTGTCTAACATTTCACGTAAACCCTGTTTCTTGTCTGCATCGAAGTAGTGGTCCTTGTACATAGCATCGAGCAAGGTGGCGACACAGTAAGAGGCTCAGAGAGAATGCCACCGAATCGCTTGTTCACAGCCTCTACTAGAGTACTTTTGCAAGTTTTAACCCCACAGTCTGTCAGCAGTTTGTTGAGCAGGTGTTTCAATGCCATGACCGAGGGTATCACGTCTGCTGCAGTCGCAGGTGATGAGCTTATTTCTCGAGTTAGTTGTTCGTGTGTGAGTGTGTTCATGTTTCAAACATGTTCTCAAATGCCATTGAAATGGCAGCAGCGGTATGAGAACCAGCACATTCTTGAGCATGCAATACAGTTTTCCTCAGTACGAAATCCTCATCGACCCACTGTGCTGTCAGACTCAGCATGCTCATGGGGGATGACATCGCTGGTCCAAATGTCAGTCGTGAAGCTAATAGCAGTAACACCCATAGCAAGCAGCTCATGGATGTGCATTTCAACAATACTGTGTAACTCCGGTAGGGCAACATCTGAAACATAGCGCCTACTTGGTACTGTGTACTGGGGCTCGAGGTGCTCGTCCAGTCGGCGAAAGCCAACATCATCCACGACAGAGAACGGTTGATTGTCAAGGGCAATGAACCATTATCTTGGCGTTAATGGATTTTGCCTTTGAGTTGTCTCGCTGAAATGTTCTTACTCTTTCGAATGACTGATCGACATGAAGTTGTTTAGTTGCTGGAAGTGTGCCCTTAGCATTTTTCTGCTTTTGTTCTAAGTAGTCTCTGAACGTCTGGGGGTGATGCACTTTCAAATGAGTAATTATGTTTGTGGTATTGAAAGATTTCACCCTCTCCCATCCCTCGGGAAATAATAGCAGTACAAATGTTTCATATGGCCTTTTTGTAATCTTCCTTTGAAACTTCAAAATAGATCCACACAGCAGACATTGTGGGCTAGGTTAGGAATGTTGTGTTGCACGTGTAACGCAGTATTTGTAATGGCGTCATTACCTCATCTACCTACGTTACATAGCTATGACATCGGTTTTGCACATCGGTGTTAAACTAGACATCGGGCCGATGCTGGCATTTTTAGCTATTATCGGCTGATTCCGATATGCTTACCAATATATCGTGCATCTCTAATTATAACAGCATGATAACAAGATACATTTCTAACATCATTCAATTAATGGCAAGAAGAAGAAGAAAAGAAACTGTGCTTCAATACATTTCTATTTGACATGTTTGTGAGTGACGTGTGGATTCATTTGGTGAATGTTTTCTGAAGCAACAGCGATTCCAGCCCCCTCCACAGCACACCTGTGTGGGCAGAACCTTGGTATGGAGTCACCGAATTGTGGCCAGTGACTACACCGGTGACTTTGGTCCAACTGCATTGTGCCATGAAGTCTGCTCCTCTCTCTCCAGACCAATTCGTATGCACTTTACAGGGCCAATGTGCCGCCGTGCGCATACCAACTACTGCACTTCGTCATAACCGGCTCACGCACCATGCAATAGACAGCACTCACACACCCAAACCTACATTTGCACCAGATCTATCTCACTCTAGTAGAAGTCCTTCATCTACACAAACACTCACACTCTGTTAGGCTACATCACCAACAGCCATCTAGCAGCCACAGACCCCAGTGTGACTCACAAATAGTGCCTTTAAACCGATGAAGTAGCTAGTTTATTCATTTGGGATGCTTATCTGTCTCTGTGCTGTCATTACTGCAATGAGGCCGAGGATGCCTGTCAACATCAGTCAGATCTCTTTTACAACCCCCAACCAAGGCTCAGGGGTTTCAGTCTCAGTTGCAGCTGAAGTAACCTACTGCACAAAAAAAATGCTGGGTTGTTTGGTTCACCCAACTGCTGGGTTGCAGCATTGGGTCACTTAGTTGGGCTGTTTTATTTAAAAAAGAGCAAGGTTGGGTTGTTGATGGTGGGTTATTGGTGCTAGGGTTATGGAGATATGACCAGATCCTATAGCTGTATATCAAATCAGCAATCTGTTCTAGCTCAGTCCCCAAAAAGGACTGGTTCCGAGCCCTGCACACGCACGTGCTCAAAGGGCGAACACGTGTGCATAAACGCTGCGCAAATGGAGGCCTGTCATTACAGCCATAAACGGTGATGCATTTATATTCAAAACACAAGATACCGAAATAAACTGTGTTTTACACCTGCATTTTGAGCTGAAGTCATTCATGTTAGCAGTCAATATCAACTAGGGATAGCATGTCACATTGTCACTCCTCTGGAGTCCAGAGCAAGCAGGATCATATGGCCTACCGGTACGCAGCAAAGGCTGCAGGATCGGATGGAAAGCATGATCTGTCCGTCACCTTTTTTCTTCCTCACAATATCATAATTCATTTACCTGAAAGTTACATCTTCATCCCGTAAGTATTGAAGGTAGTGTGATGTTACAGCTATCTTTAGACATATAACCAGTACCCACCACTAAGGTATATAAATGTAACCCACCCAAACTAGGCCTAGCTGAAATATGTAAATGATCAATGATCAATGTTGCAACCTGGTCTCAGAGCATTTCGTATTAATCTGTATGTAAAACCAAAACACACCATTTAGTATGACATGTTATGAATTACAATTCGTATTTATGTTACAAATTGCAACACGTACAATATGTTACGAATTTGCAAAATGTACAATATGTCACGAAATTTGCTAAATATATGATATGTTACGAATTCTAGCTAGGTGGCTAGGTTAGCTAGGCTAGGTCTTAGGTTTAGAGTTATGGTTAAGTTAAGGAGTTAGGTTAAAGGGTGGTTATGGTTAGCTAGGGTTAGCTAAAAGGATAAGGTTAGGGTTGAGGGAAGGGTTAGCTAACATGCTAAGTAGTTGAAAAGTTGCTAATTAGCTAAAATGCTAAAGTTGTCCGTAATGAGAGTCGAACTCAAAATCTTTGGGTTGCTAGACGTGCTAATGTTGTCCATTTTGAGATTCTAAATCACAACCTTTGGCTTGCTAGATGTTCGTGTGATATGCTCACCCACCCCGACCAACCACCCTACTTTCGTTTTTGCCTTAAGTAACCATCTGTCTTATTTAACCATACCAAACGTAACACATCATACTAATTTGAGTGTCCCGGATGTACGTTTACTATGTAAGTCTAGTCTATGATTCCAGGCTGATTGTTGTAGCAAAGATGCGTCTGTAGCAGATTGCTAAACTGTACTTATATGGATAATATCAATTTAGGTAGGCTACTCTATTTTTGACATGCGAAATTGTAGAAAATTAAACAAGCGTTTTCTGGTCACTAATCTGGATATGTGCGCCCACCTTTGAGCACCATTGCTGATGACTGGTAAACAGTCAAGACCCGCAACTGTTTGGTTCAAAAGCACAGATTAGATGTTTTTTTAAACAAGAATTTGGTGCAGTGCCGTGGGCTTATGTTAGTGACTAGATCGAATAAGCAAAGGTATAAATATAAAATACAAATGGTAGGCTATTCTCTACATAGCCTATTAAAAAATGTATGAATTGTTTATATTTTTTCCATTGTTTCACACTCGCAACCCCACAAAACCTTCTCCTTGAAGGGGTTTGATTAATCTGTGTAGGCGTGTTTTGCATCAGCTGAAAGTTTATTGCGTTCAATTGGGAACCGGGCTGGATCCCAGGCGTGAGCCAGGCGCCCAGTTCAAAGCCCACAGCGAAGTCGGTTCTAAACAAAAGTGACGTAATTAATCACGTGTAGTAATTACTAGGATTCTGTGTTTTCCCATGCAAAAGGGATTGCTTTTGATAAAAACGCCTATCTGCCTTCTCAATGAAAACAAGTTAGAAAATTAAACATGTATTTTATGGAAAAGATGCACCATGCTGCTTTGTCGACAAAATGACAGAGTTGTGCAGATTACTGTTCGATTTGAGAAGGTCACGCCTCCCTTCTCCGCTTTCGCCCGATTGTTTCAAGTCATCAGACTCAAGTCAAAGTCGAGTCCCGAGTATTGAAGCTCCGAGTCAAAGTCAAGTGATTTTATTTTCTATCTTGAAGAGTCTCAAGTCATCAAATGTGTGACTCGAGTCAGACTTGAGTCCAAGTCAGACTCTAGTCAACACCTCTGGTAATAAATAATCTTTATATTCTAGAAGAATGTGTACAATGCTAAACATTTAAAGAAAATGTTGATTTGCAGTATGTAAATGTAACATGATGAACAAGAATTACATTTACTCTCACAGGTTGTCAATAAGAGCTTTCTGAAAGCCACACCCCTGATAAGCCACGCCTCCTGAAAAATAACCTAAGGAATTACATTCAAAAAGACCTAGCTGCTATGTCAACCAGCATGAAAGTAAAAAAATATCCAACTGATGGTTAAATTAACCCATGTTTGGGTAATCCCAACAACCCAACGTGTTTTCACAGAAAGAGTCAGTCATTGCCGATTTATTAGGCCAACGATATACAACTCCAGCATGCAATTCATATCCTCCTTGGATAAAAAGCCATTCCAGGCACAAGATATCCATCGACCTATCCATACACAAGGGGGCCCGAGGAACGTTGCCAATGGCACTTCAGACACCACACAGTTGGAGCGCCCAGACGAGCTGGACCAGAGTTCCCGTTCCGTACCAGCACCTGCACCACCGCCCTCGCAATATGCCTGCCTATGTGTGCGTTTTGCCATACGTGCCCAAAACAGGACTCTCCCCCGTATGTTGCCTTCGCACCGCCAACAATGACAGCTTAGCTGGCTGACGTTCTATGGAAAGCCTAATAACCGCTGTCACGACCTGACACAAGAGACATAACAAACGAGCACAGCACCTCCAAATACCACTTCCACTCATTCCGAACACACCGCCCTCCTTACCTCCTTCCGTGGGCTGCTTTGTCTTTTTTCCCTTTGGGCCTTCTCTTTCGGGCCTGGATAGCCATCACTAGAAGAGATTCGATTCATGTAGAGGTAGGACCGACGTCCGAGCACCGAGAAGGGACAGAGAGAAAGAACAACACATCAGTCTCGAGCTATAGCTGGCCGGTCCAAGCATCCTTAACCAAAAAGGTTGGAAACCCCCGCACGCGCGTAATTTCACCACCTCTTATCAAAAGCTGTCCCGTAGTCGGAATATTTGAAAAATATAAAATATTTCCATACCTTTCCTGGAGCTCATGATGTTTTCCTCCTTCCCTTCAGCAGCAGGCGGCAGCTCAACGGCAGAAGCCGAGATCTCACGCTCTCTCGTCTCCAGCCTCCTCTCTGGAGGAACGCGCACTCCCTCTGTCGTTTGGAGGAGGAGGCGCGCTCAGGCACTTGAGCTATCTGCTACGTGGCCGCGCAACAACTGTCACAATTGAGGTTAGCGCGAAAAGGACCGCTTAAATTGAAAGAACCAAACCCAGAAAGACTGAGTCCCTCCGGTCAACATTAGATTATCCCCATTTTATTAATGTCTCTGATGTCTTGAACATTAAAATATTTCCCCTGCCTGCTTCCCTATTTATCCCACGTCAAAGCACTATTAGCTCAGTAGGCCTCTTATCTAGAACCTAAAATAGTTATTCCGCTGTCCCCATAGGAAACCCTTTGAAGAACCCTTTTTGGGTTTCCATGTAAAACCCTTCTTCCCACATAGTGTTCTACATGGAACAAAGGATTCTAACTGGAACCAAAAAAGGGTACAGCCGAAGAACCCTTTTGGAACCCTTTTTTCTAAGAGTGTAGGCTAACTGGGGCGTATCATGAGCAAGGGGACCCCGGAATAACACAGAGCCTCTCTGCTGAAATTATCCACCCTATTTTATATTTTTTTTGCAAGACATGTTATTGACATGCTGGATCTGGCAAAGTTTCCTCTTTTAGGATTTCATCCAATGTTGAGAGCTGTTTAGGATTCTGGGAATGACTAGGCCATCTCAAATGGGCCCAGAATAGGCTTAGCTGGTTAGGTCAATGGGTTTCAAAAAGTATCTGCAATTTAGTTATCTGTTGCGTCAACCCATCAATCCATAGCTGGTGGGTCATATTATGGCAAACATAATCCGTTAGTAACTCACACCTGGATCACATATATAACTTTCTCTGACCCAGAACAACAATTATTCTACAAATTGGCTATTTCTCTCTTTTTTATAGACATGTCCTTCAGCCAATGAGTGTTTGATATGGGCGGGTTTCAAGACATGACTATTTCCGAATTCGAACACACACACACACACACACGTGTGTAGGTAAACTGGGGTACTTTGCTGTGGTACTCTACTGAACAAGCAGGTAAATCAAAATTCAAAGTTAAATAACAGTTTATGTCAGTATTTTATTTGGCATTCATGTAACGATGCATAGCTTTTCCCTGGCTAAGCATGTGTTGGCGCCTTTAGCTAGTCATGTTACGACTTAGCATATTGTTATGTGCTAATATCTATCGTTAGCTAGCTAGCAAACCAAGCTACCTAGTCAGTTGACGATGCCATCAGAAAGATGTGAAATTAAACGTCTCCCTACCATCTGCCATTTAGTTGCAATTCGACAGTTGAATGGAACTGTACCAACAATGTCTTTACATCCTTGCCACAGGGTGAAAAGTTGTTGTTACACTGTTTCAGCAAGGAAAAATAAATCCCGCTATCTAGCACAGAGTACTTACTGTCTGATTATAGCCAACCAGAATAATTATCATGTTATGTTTACATTGATACTAACAGTTACACTGAACAAAAGTAAACGCAAACATGCAACAATTTCAAATATTTTACTGAGTTACAGTTTATGTAAGGAAATCAGTCAATTAGGCCCTATCTATGGATTACCACATGACTGCGAATACAGATATGCATTTGTGGGTTATTGATAACGTTACCTGGGGGAAAAAAGTTAGGAGCGTGGATCAGAAAACCAGTCAGTAGCTTGTGGTGACCACCATTTGCCTCATGCAGCGCCACACATACATGCAATTAACGCGATTAGGTTTTATTTATCGTTTGACAGTCCTAATAAATACTATTTCAAAGGTTGCACTATATAAGTCTCAATTCTCTTTTTTCTCCGGCAGCCACAGTTTGGGAGGCTGTGGCATATGTTGTTATACTAAAAGTGTCTTGTTTACATCCTTATGTCCATAAAACATTATCTTTGGGTTGCTTTGAGGTACCATACACCCCATTACTGACTTCAACCGTCCCAGTACCAGGCATTTGCCAGATACACAACTTTATCTTTAAGTCTTCCTAACGCAGTAAGTCTGCAGGAGGGCCTTTTGGTAGGCTGTCATTGTAAATAGGAATTTGTTGTTAGGTGACTTGCCTAGTTAAAAAATAAAGGTTAAATATATTTTAGTCACTGTTTGCCACAACGCTCCCAATATGTATGGGGATGTTGACCTATTCATTCCATGTGTTATCTTCTCTTGACCTTCAGCTTGTGTCCTATGGCGGATGCAGAGCCCATGCTGGTCCCTGCCCCTGGGGGGGAGAAAAGGGCCTGCCCTGCCTTGGAGGGTAAGGTGGCCCACAGCAACAAAGACCCAGAGTCCAAAAGGATGAGAACAACGGAGGAGGACATTCTCACAAGCCAGCCCAGGATGAGGCAGAAGAGACAGAGCCAGTGGAAGAGGAGGATGGAGAAGGGGTCGGGTTAGGTTCTGGAGAGGCTTTTGCAGAGATGATGAAGCATGGGCTCACAGAGCTGGATGTGGGGATTCTGAAATTTGTCAGTGAACACAAGGGCTTCTCTGGGATTCTCAAGGAGAGGTTGTACTGATTCCAGTCATGCTGTAATGTGATCTGACCATGGCGTGATGTATATGTGTGCTGTGTGCGTTTCACTATGAGAGAGATAATCTAATACTCTTTATTTAGGTACTCTGATTTTGTGGTACATGAGGTCAACAAAGAAGGCAAGACAGTGTGGTTGGATGATCCGCTCGGTTCCTGAGGAGGCTGAGGTGAGCTAACAATGTACTCAGTAGAAACTATCTTTCGTCTTGCAGTTTAGAGTGAAATATAATCATTGCTGAAGTTAAAGCTTGACTCTGTAGCCTTTACACTCATACCCGTATACGTGTTGGAATGGCAGATTGAGCACTAATAAGCACCTAAATTGGAACGTAGTGGCTGTACAGTAACATGCTGTACGTCACGTCACAGCTATTCCTATGTACTTCAGTGCTGTATGGGTTTTGACTGACAGCTGTTTCTGAATTTGAGCACCGCGAACAACAAGAAGTTGACCTCATCCCTCCTGGTAATTGGGTAACTTTATAAAATGGTTTGTTGTCTAAGTAAGAGAAATGCTGTAAATTAAGAGGACTCAATGTATTTTGAAAGATGAGATGTTAAGGATTATAGTTAATACGGCCTTGACAAGCCAAAACACCCGTGAGTCCCAGTGTGCTTCTTCACATCTCACTTCAAAATTCATGTCAATACAGTGTCAATGTTTATGATTTCTATGTTTGATGTCAACTTACAAGATGAAATGTCGTCATACCCTGGGTAGTTCTGAACACAATGACCATATGTTATATTGTGAAGAAAGCACACGCACCTGAATGCACTCATGACTTCTTCCTAGCTGCACCAAATTGCCTTGTGTGAGATCATATTTTATAACTTAGCTAGTCATGTTGGCAAGAGAACATCTTTGATTCATGGCCACCTGCAATTTATAATGGATTTTTTGGATTGCGTAAACAATAATAGTGGTTGTGTTGCAAACAAAACTACAAGTGTGCTTGCTCTAGTTCCTCAGCAGCACAGCTAAGAGAGCTCCAAAAGTACCTTATATTTGAAGCCTCTTCTTTGAGTCATAAAAGGGCATTGAAATTGCTTAGGGACAACTGTGCACACTTTGGAGAGCTGTGTGTGGCCACCTGGAGACACCAGTTAGTCCTGCTCCCCCAACTGTGATTCCATCTTTAAACTGTGATGTTGGGTTTGTCTTGGTCTAGGAAGCCAGTGTGGCAGAGCAGCCAGGGTCTGAGGTTTTCACAGAGGAGCAGAAAACACGAACTTGAGCAGCTGCAGCTCTTCAAGAACAAAGAGGGCAATGTGTCCATAGAGGTGAATACACTGACTTTCTCCAAACCCCATGAATTAAGTCTGAGAATTTAGTAGTAGTTTGTTATCCCACCTTGACCAGTGGGTTTATATAACGATTGAATAGGTAATCCTGTCTTGAAAGGTGACCAGTTGTTTCTGGTTGAACACAGGTGGCGGATGACACCAAAGAGAACGGACCCTGGTCCACAAAGCCGTCAAGACCCGTACCTGGGACTGGGAGACCAAGACAGAGGAGCGGGAGGGAAAGAAGTTCATCGTGGCCTACCACGCAGCTGGGCAGAAAGCACTCGCAGGTAGAGAGGAGAGAATGGGAGATGGGTGTAATGGACCTTTTCTGGGTTTGATATCTCTCTGGTTTATTTTCTATCGCAGGGTGAAATCTCTGTAACGTCTGTCATAGAACAGAATCAAGTCGCTCTCAAGTAGAGGTCGACCGATTAATCGGAATGGACGTTTTCATAACAATTGGTAATCGGCATTTTTGGACACCGATCATGGCCGATTACATTGCACTCCACGAAGAGACTGCGTGGCAGGCTGACTACCTGTTATGCGAGTGCAGCAAGGAGCCAAGGTAAGGTGCTAGCTAGCATTTAACGTATCTTATAAGAAACAATCAATGTTAACATAAACTAGTAATATCAACCAGTGATTATCTAGCTTGTCCTGTGTTGCGTATAATCGATGCGGTGCCTGTTAATTTATCATTGAATCACAGCCTACTTTGCCAAACGGGTGATTTAAAAAGTGCATTCGTGTAAAAGGCACTGTCGTTCCACCAATGTGTATCTAACCATAAACATCAACGCCTTTCTTAAAATCAATACACAAGTATATATTTTTAAACCTGCATATTTAGATAATATTGCCTGATAACATGAATTTATTTTAACAAGGGAAATTGTGTCACTTATCTTGCGTTCTGTGCAACAGAGTCAGGGTATATGCATCAGTTTGGGTCGCCTTGCTCGTTGCAAACTATGTGAAGACTTTCTTCCTATCAAATGATGATTTTACAAAAGCGCATTTGTGAAAAAAGCACAATCGTTGCACGAATGTACCTAACCATAAACATTAATGCCTTTCTTAAAATCAATACACAGAAGTATATATTTTTAAACCTGCATATTTAGTTAAAAGAGATTCATGTTAGCAGGCAATATTAAACGAGGGAAATTGTGTCACTTCTCTTGCGTTCGTTGCTCGCAGAGTCAGGGTATATGCAACAGTTTGGGCCGCCTGGCTCGTTGCAAACTAATTTGCCAGAATTGTACGTAATTATGACATAACATTGAAGGTTGTGCAATGTAACAGCAATATTTAGACTTATGGATGCCACCCGTTAGATAAAATACGGAACGGTTCCGTATTTCACTGAAAGATTAAACGTTTTGTTTTGAAACTTATAGTTTCCGGATTTGACCATATTAATGACCTAAGGCTCATATTTTGTGTGTGTTATTTTAATTAAGTCTAGGATTTGATATTTGATAGAGCAGTCTGACTGAGCAGTTGTAGGCATCAGCAGGCTTGTAAGCATTCATTCAAACAGCACTTTCCTGCATTTTCCAGCAGCTCTTCGCAATGCTTGAAGCACAGCTCTGTTTATGACTTCAACTCCCGAGATTAGGCTGGCAATATTATAGTGCCTATAAGAACATCCAATAGTCAAAAGTTTATGAAATACAAATGGTATAGTGAGAAATTGTCCTATAATAACTACAACCTAAAACTTCTTAACTGGGAATATTGAAGACTCATGTTAAAAGGAACCACCAGCTTTCATGTTCTGAGCTTAAACGTTAGCTTTTTTATGGCACATATTGCACTTTTACTTTCTTCTCCAACACTTTGTTTTTGCATTATTCAAACCAAATTGAACATGTTTATTTATTTGAGACTAAATAGATTTTGATGTATTCTATTAAGGTAAAATTGAAGTGTTCATTGTTCATTCAGTATTGTTGTAATCGTCAATATTACATATGTGTATGTATATATGTGTGTGTATGTATGTATGTATGTATGTATATATGTGTGTGTAATAATGACTATATATATATCGTCCGATTAATCGGCATCGGCTTCTTTTGGTCCTCCAATAATTATCGGCATTGAAAAATCATAGTCGGTTGACCTCTACTCTCAAGTTTGTCTCTTGCTTCAATAAAGAGTTTACATTTCAGAATGGGACAAGTTATTATTGAATGGTTGGAAAGGGTTGTGCTGCATGCCCTTGTTCAGCTTGGCCTCTTGGCTCTCACTGCATGTGGTTCTCTCTGAGCCCAGTAGCTACTGCCTAGTTATGGGATAAAATGCAGGCTGCATGAATGAACAGGTGCATGTTCAAGGTCAACACAACAAACCTGCATGATGATATGAAGATCCTGACCAGGCCTGTGGCCTGTGAGAGAGCACATGGATCTTGACTTTATCCAAGTTTCTGTGAACTTTTAGGCCCAACAAATCAGTAGAATCTCCTCGACTGGCCTATTTTGAGATCAGTTAAGACATTGACATTATTCACATCAATAATTTCCTGTGAATTCAGTAGCTTATGCAAAAAGAGCACAGCACGGTTGTCATCAAATAATTGCTTTGTCATGCCCATGGCACACGACTTGCTGCACAGAAACGGTTTGATACAGCAGCACTCCAAACCTGCATGCTGATTTGCCACCCCTGTTGGTCTGTCTGCCTAACGGTCCATCAACTTCTTTTAGTAACAGTCTTTTATCATTTTATTCTATTCCTTTTGCTCTTCTCTCTGTGGACAGAGGTCAAAATCGCTGCAGGTAAGAATTCCTTGTCCACACTGCTCAGAAAAAGCGAGAGGTACAGGCAATTTAAAGGTTTCAGGAGACTCCAGTCCGTAAATGTTGGTAGCCTCACATCTGATTAAATATCAGCTCCTTATCTGTCATGGCATCATCAGTCTTGCACGATTGTCTGTATGGTAAATAAATAGTCATGACTATTTTCAGGGTGTGATGAACTGTTATCTTATTGTTCAGGCTAAGGGAACAGAACCTCAGTTCGTTAGTTTATACTTTAGAGCAATGGGGAATGAGTGTTCAAGTGCAGCATTTAAATTATTCTGACATCTTGGGACATGCAGGAGGCTCCTGGCATAATTTGTTAGAGAAGTGGTTAATGCTGTATGTGTTGGGGCCCGTAACAATGCTGCTTCCACCCAAAAAGATAAAGGAGCCAGATAGTATTTTCAATAACTTATCAAAGGCCTGAACAGTGATGAGGATGTATTCTCTGGTGACAGAAGGTGTTAGATATCTGATTCTCTGCCTGTGTCTCCACCACTTACTCCTTCTGTGTCCCTGGACAGCCCCCAGGAAACACTCCTGGCCTAAGAGCCGTGGGGCCTTCTGCCACTTTGTCCTTTACAAAGAGAACAAGGACACCATGGAGGCCATCAACGTGCTGTCCAAGTTCCTCAGGTAGAACAGTTGTGTTTTTTCATAGCATTTCTCACAGGATGTGTAAGAAAAATGTCTACTAAACTGTACAACTCCTGACTTTGTGTGGCTGCTTTTCTCTAGGATGAGGCCTAATGTGTTCTCCTACATGGGGACCAAGGACAAGAGAGCCATCACTGTGCAGGAGATTGCAGTTCTCAAGTGAGTGGTGGCCTGCCACTCATCAAACTAACAAACATGTAATTATGTTCTTATTAATTAAAAGTCCAACTCAGCTGTTTCTGGGTGACAATGACGTACATTAAGGGCTCTACATAGTCTATGCAATGGAACTGCAACAGATCCAACGGAGGTTTGTTTACGTAGCTCTACGTAGTTCTACATACTTTTGTGATGCAGGATCTTTGGAACCCGGCACAAACGGAGCTCTGTAGCTGTATTTGCATAGACTATGAAATCACTGTGGAGAGCCTTTACTGTGATTGTTTTCAATGAAAAAGTTGTTTAGATATATATATATATATAGATAGATAGATAGATAGAAATGCTTCTTAGCAAAGAGCAATTTCTCAAGCAAGAATTTTACTAGGACTGTCTGGGAGTGGTCTCAGTGAGGGGCCTAATTGGAGGGATATTTAACCTGAAATCGATCTTATTGGTCTATGAACTTATACTGCCTGGTGATTGTTGCCAGGCATGCCAAAACTCCACCCATGCAAAACAAGCAGAAATTTCAGGCATTCTTTTCAAACACCTCTTACACTATGAAAGCATTATCATAATTGTCACAGTATTATTCTAGCCTCCTTGTGTAGAATTGTATATAGAACATGGGAAAATCCTGTATTTGACTGCAGGGCCTTTATGTGCCTGTGACTTCAGGGTCACAGCAGAAAGACTGTCTCACCTCAACAAGTGCCTCAATAACTTCAAGCTGGGAAACTTCTGCTACAAGAAACACCCTCTGAAACTGGGGGAACTACAGGGAAATCATTTCACTGTGGTCATCAGGTCAGTGGATACTAGCTGCGTGTGATGTCTGTCTTTGCTATGACATTCTTTGTAACTCAAACTACTCTCCAATCCCCATCATTCAAATAGCAATACTTTTTTATCTACTCTGTGTTGCTATTTGTTACTGGCTGGTTGTCTCCCACAGGAACATCACCGGGACAGATGACCAGGTCCAGCAGGCCATGACCTCCCTCAGAGAGACAGGCTTTATCAACTACTACGGCATGCAGCGCTTTGGCACCACCGCCGTGCCCACACACCAGGTTGGCAAGTAAGGACAGACACACGCGTACATACATCACCAGTGGCTGGTGGCACCTTAATTGGGGAGGACGGGCTCATAGTAATGGCTGGTATGAAATATGTTGAATGGTGTCGAACACAATAACATTCCATTCACTCCATTCCAGCCATTATTATGAGCTGTCCTCCCTTCAGCAGCCTCCTGTGACATGTATAGGGTCAGCAGGCAAGAACATGACTACTCTGTGCATCGTGTAACTGGCCCACGGGTATGGGGTAGGCAGGGGATAGGTGATTTGACTGTTGTTGTGTCTGGACCAGGGCCATCCTGCAAGACAACTGGAATGAAGTGATAGATCTGATCCTGAAGCCTCGCCCTGGAGGTAAACAGCCACTCTCCTTCCTTTGACTCGGTTTTGAATGCTTTTCATGTAATGTCAGCTACCAGATGGCCACAGCATCATTGCATGATCATGTGTTCGACTTAATTTGCCGTGACCTTTCTCTCTGCAGCGGAGAAAGGTTACATGGTGAAGTGTCGTGAGGAGTGGGCCCAGTCCCAGGACCCAGAGGCAGCGCTTAAGAAGCTACCTGTGAAACGCTGTGTGGAGGGACAGCTTCTCCGAGGCCTCTCCATGTACGGCAAGAAGAACATCATCACTGCATTCGCCATGGTGAGCTGAGACAGCTTTTACAAACTAACTGGCAAATGCACTGTTATGACTAATCAGGAAGTAATGGGTGACTTTCCAAACATCATGTACATGATTTATTTATCCCTGTGTGTTTCCAATAGATTGTATGTTATTAAATGTAAAGGTGAGAAACAAACTTGGTCACACTGTTGATTTGTTTGATTAATTCAGTCTGTTTTCATCAGGTTTACTTACGGTGGGTTAACTAACTCCCTGTGTTGGCCCTCATCTTCTAGATCCCTCGTAACAACCGGCTGATGTACATCCACAGCTACCAGAGCTTTATGTGGAACACCATGGTCAGCAGACGCATTGAGGCCTTCGGGCTGAAGGCTGTGGAGGGAGACCTCGTGCTCAGAGGAGGTGGGTCCTATCTGTTTGTCTTGTCCCCAAATAACCCACATGAATGCACACAACTCTATGAGTTTTAAATCCTTTGTTAAATCTTCTGTAGAGGACGAGCACACAGCCCAGAGTGCCTGTCTCACAGATGGCTCAAAAGTGTGATAATCCATGTCGAACAAAGGGCTTCAGAGACCACCTGCTAGGCTGGACTGAGTTAGTGTTTATTCTATGTAGGGGCTCAAACCAACTAATGTACACATCCTATTCGCCCTCTATCTCCAGGCACTGCATTCGTGCTGTCTGCAGCCGAGGCGGAGACCCACTCTATTCAGGACGTGGTGATGCCCCTACCAGGGTTTGATGTCATCTACCCCACTCACCACGGTAAGAGAGCATCCTCCCAGCATGTCAGGGCACAGTCCCCACACAACTGCTGTTCTGATGCCTGTTGTCTGTGGGGTTAGAAGCAGAGGAGAAGAAGAATTTCAATCCCTGGACTACTATATCTCTGGAGTAGACTATTCTATTTAGATATGTGGGTGAGGTGTGTTTCAGATGTGATTGTGTCTTTTCCTCCTGTTGTGTAACAGTGGGGAAGGGCTACAGGGAGAAGCTGAGTGCAGATAACCTGGACATTGACAACATGAGACACAGGGTGAGGGACTACTCTCTGGCCGGGGCCTACCGACGCATCCTCATCAAACCCAGTGACGTCAACTGGTCTGTAACACTCACTATCACCTCGGTATCAAGTAATATAACAATTTCTGTCATAGCTAACTAGTAAAGAGCTATCTAATAGTATTATGTAAAATGTCGTTACACATTCCAAAGACATAAAAAGGAGCTGAGGATTGCTTTATTTAAAAAAAATTGGTGCATGAGTGTGATATACAGTACCAGTCAAAAGTTTGTACACACCTAATCATTCAAGGGTTTTATTTATTTGTATTATTTTCTACGTTGTAGAATAATGGTGAAGACATCAAAACTATGAAACGATACATGGAATCATGTAGTAGCCAAAAAAGTGTTAAACGAATCAAAATATATTTGAGATTCTTCAAAGTAGCCACCCTTCGCCTTCATGACAGCTTTGCACACACTTGGCATTCTCTCAACCTGCTTTACCTGGAATGCTTTTCCAACAGTCTTGAAGGAGGCCCACATGTTGAGTGCTTGTTGGCTGCTTTTTCTTCACTTTGCAGTCTAACTCATCCCAAACCATCTCAATTGGATTGAGGATGGGTGATTGTGGAGGCCAGGTCATCGTGGAGGCCAGGTCATCTGAACTCTGTGAAGCATTATTTGGG